>NW_026615509.1:41720-54117 GCF_000801105.2 Raphanus sativus | reverse complement strand
TGATACCAAGTTGCGTAAGTAATCCGCAATGAAAATAAGGTAAGTTATAAATAAAAAAATTAACAAATTACAAACATGGTAAATTACATTTAAAGTCGTGAAGTAAATACTCTTGGGATTCAAATTATGCAACCAGTGTAATTTATTATAAAAAATTAACTAATTGAAAATATTTAAAAGATTGGCTATATGGGCTAATAATAGTGATCTTACAAGATTAATATACCTATTATATTGTCATAAATTGTTCTGAAGTAAATATGATATCAACTTGCCCAAGTAATCCATATTCAATATAAGGTAAGTTATTAAAACTGAATTAACTAAATGTAAATTATTTAAACACATCAATAAATACTAGATTTTGATCCGCGTTTCGAAAGCGCGGGTATTATTTTTCAGTTTTATGAAATATATTATTTGTTTGTAGTTATTGAATGTATTTATCATAGTGAAATTTTCTTTATAATAAATTCGACACATAGAGTGTCTCTGGTAAACTATATGTTTCTCTGGCTTTGTTTTATTCTCTCTCCAATCAACATATTTATTTGACTTGTTGTTAAAAATAAATGATTTTAAGACGAAACTATACAATACTTTTACATTGATATTTTGTTTAAACAATGTGACATATTTTTATATTAATTAAATATTTACATTGTAATTTAAACTAAATTTTGACCCGCACGCCCGTGCGGGTGTATATTTCAAACCGATTTATATGTTAAGTTTAGGTATTCTGACATATGTTATTCAGATTTATATACAATATATTATTTTATTTATAGATTTTAAGAAATTCAAAATATATAATGAATTTTAAAAAATAATTTAAATGAGTTATCCGTACCCGAAGTGAACCCGCAAAGATCCGAATATAATTCGAAATAAAATTTAGAAATATCTGAATGGAGCTGAAATCTTTGACCTCCGAAACCCAAACCCAAGCAGATCTGATACCTATGAGATTTTTATCACATTTTTTAATATATCACTATTTCCTGTATATTTTTCTTACATTTGTTTTTTTATTAGTTAACTTATATTCAAAACATACTAATGATGTTGATTTTTTTTTTTACTTTAGTTAACATTCATTTGTTTTATTCTTATATACTTTTTGTGACTTTTTTAGTTTTTGTTTCAGTTTTATATTGAATTTAGTTCACATAGTTTATGTGTACATAATTTAAGTTTTTAAAACATAATTTTTCTTTTAGAAAATTAAGCGACATAGAGCCTAATTAAACTGATCCAAAAAACAAACCGAACCGAATATAAACTAAAATGGACATAAACCACCGAACCAGACTAAATATGGTTTACTTCATTTGAAAAAAATATTAAAATCGAACTAAACAAACCAACCGAACCGAAAAAATAAAGAATTCCACCCCTACTGCATCTTGGAGATTTGCGCAAATCATGTCTCAGCATTGAAACTCTCACTTGATCTACCTTCTCCTACATTTGAACTCAATCGATATTATACAATATTTTTATACCCCGCACAGGGTGCGGATCGGTCACCTAGTTGGTAATTAAGCGACAAACATTTTTATCAGTGATTAATTTTATTACTTGAGGTTGAAAACTTGAAATATAGAGCTCGCAAAGATGG
Source organism: Raphanus sativus (assembly GCF_000801105.2). Taxonomy (NCBI): domain Eukaryota; kingdom Viridiplantae; phylum Streptophyta; class Magnoliopsida; order Brassicales; family Brassicaceae; genus Raphanus; species Raphanus sativus. The sequence continues at coordinate 52,493 of NW_026615509.1, read as the reverse complement.
AAACTTCTTCTCTCACCTATCATTTTCGCATTAAACATATTTCCGTATCTTTTTCTCAATAAATAAAAATAAACTATATCCTTATAAGGAAAGAACGAAAACGATGTTTCATATTGTCTGAATCATCTAACACTTCTTTTTACGGTATAAAACTGGAGTCGTAATTAAGACTAGTTTTTGACCTGCGCGTCCGCGCAGGTGATATATTTTTCTGAATCTTTCTATTTATTTCTCATCCAAGTGTTATACAATTCCACATGAATATGAGTTCTATATTATAATATGTACAAAACACATTTTTCAGTTTATATGGTGATCATATTATTTTTTGTTTATAATAGGCACAATGTATCATATTATTCTTTTTATGTTCTTCATAGTCTATAAGTTATATTAAAATATTCATAATAGGCACAATATATCATATGTTCTTCATAGTCTATAAGTTATATTGAAATGTTTATTACATACCAAATAATATTATGCAAAAGATTTACTAATTTTACAGCAAAGAAATATATATTAATATAGTGAATTAAATGTTTTAACAGAATGTAAGAATCATTGTTAGGTTTAAAATCATTTTATAAACGCAAAAGTTTTAATGATTATTTTGTAAACAAAAAAAAACAAATCACGAAGAACCCAATGAAAAAAGTGTAATTAGTAAACAAAAAAGGAGAAATAGCTATAGAATACAATGTAAAACCAGAGGTTTCAAATAACAAAATCTGTGACAACTAAGTTAAATTGAACTCTTGTTCTTTAGGATATAGGATATATGTTATATATATATACTTGGCAATGTGAATGATAAATTTAATAGAATAAACCACAATCTTTGGTAGTTTTGATTGTTACGCAAAATCAAAACAGAATATGCACATTCCTTTTTATTTATACAATAATTAAATTCGAATATACACACTATAGATAAGGAATACTTGTTTTATTTAAAGAATATGTTGATTGTGATAATTAATAGATACATGTTTCGAGTATTTTGACAGAGTAGAAATAGGAAAAAGTCTTTGGATGTTGTTTTGTTTTCGAATTGAAGAATATTGTGTTATGATTTCCTACAGTTAATGTTGTTTGCGTAGAATTAGAAATCATTAGTTAACAGTATCGAGTTTTGGAAGGTAAATATTAGGGGTGGGCATTCGGTATCCATTCGGATTCGATTCTGATCTATTCGGGTTTCGGGTTTTTGGGGTCAAAGATTTCAGCCTCATACGGGTATTTTTAAATTTCGGTTCGGGTTTGGATAACTCATTTAAATTATTTTTAAAATTTTAAAACTCAGTATATACTTAAATTTCTCAAAATCTATAAATAACATAATATATTATAAATAAATTTGAATAACAAATGTCAAAATAGCTAAACTTAATAAATAAATTAGTTTGGTTTGAACATTTGGATAGAGAATCAATAAATTGTTTAAGTATTTTTGGCGTTTTGAGTATAGTTTGGCTATTTTGGACATTTATTTTTTGACTATTTGTATATATTTTCAAGTATTTTGGAAAAATAAAAAGTATCTTATATATTTTGGATATTTTTAATATACATTAAATCTAAAAATAATTAATACATTTAGATATATATATCTATTTCAGATACATTCAGGTACCCAAAATATTTTGGTTCGGGTCGGGTTTGGTTTTGGTTCTATAAATAAAAAAGTTTTGAACCCGTTCTAATATTTAATAAATTTTGGTTCGGGTTCGGTACTAATTTTTCGGGTCGGATTCGGTTGGTTTTTCGGATCTAGGTTTTTTGTCCAGCCCTAGTAAATATAATATTTAGTTTTGATATAGTACAAAGAAAGAATTATAATGATATCCATAAGTCTGAATGGTATATCATAGAATCGGTAATCAGATTTGTTTTTCTATGAAGAAACATGAACTCAAGCTTAATCATGATCAATCGTTTGGTTATAGGTTCCACATAATTATTTTGATTCTGTACCCGAGGGAATGGTTTAGTAAAGAGAGGAACGATATATATGGTTAAGTTTCAGTATTGGTTTTGAATTATATAAGGTATGTGATGGTTTAAGAAACGTGAGTATAATTTTATTGGGTTAGGAAATTAATTAATGCGATAGTAAAACTACAGTGTTTTGATGAGTGGCATAGGTTGGTAATTTTTGTGCAAAACTTAGGGTTAAATATAATTTGTACTTCAATTTTAATAGATTAGATGCGTACGAACTCTTACGATTTTTTGCATGCAAAACAGGCGTTCTTCTTTCTGTAAACGCAATCACAATTAGGTAAACGTTTTTTATTCAGAGAGAGTGAAACTGATATAACATTTGATGCACATTCATGAATATAACACATTGGTCCCTAAACGTACGTGTTTTCTACCCCACCCTTCTTGACCCATGTGATTCGTGAAAATTTGAAATTTGAATATTAGTCACAGTTCTTATCATATACTATAAACATATGTCTTTATTATTCCCGACATGTTTAATGTTGAATGATGTGATCTGTAACCAAACTTCCTATTTTAATTTTTAAACAAAACAATCTCGTGAGCTAAAATCCAAATTAAGTTAGTAATATAACATCAATATTATATAATTCAATGGGTTATATGATTGAGTAAAACGTACAGTTAGACAATTCAGTAAAACTCAGCTTTGATGTCTCTTCTTTTAATAACACAGTTCCAAAATTTCTGCCTAATCGGTAAATAAGGTGTTAATCTAGCTATAGAATGTAGTATACCTAGTATCTAAAGTAAAGAAAGCTTGGGTTTGAGGCCTTAAATTAATATTAGAGAAAACTCCGTTTTTTAATAAACATTTATTAATCTCTTTGGAAAGACATAGATTCACTATGGTGTCATCAAACATATCCGTAATATAAATTCATGTATATGCATTTGTAAATTTGGAAAACAAATATATGAGAAAATTAACGGGAAGCGTTGCACGTGCGAAATACAATATTGTAGGGAGCGGACTAATGTTCGTTAATCAGACAACTAAATTGTCCAAATCCGACTTTAAAAACCGATAACACGTCAGCTCAGACGCCCATATGAACAAACACGGAAGAGAACGACATGTCTCTTGTGATTTTGTTTTCTTCAATTACTCTATATTTTGTCTGACTTTATAAGAACATCTTCATATCACTGGCGAAAATTTGAGCAATCTGTGGCTGTGGTCAGAAAGAGAAGTAACATCATGGTCTCTAGTCTGAACGATATTTCAAATCCATATTTCAAAAAAAACCTTTTGAGGATACGATTCTTCATTAATTCCTGAGATCATAATATTATGTTCCCACGAATTCGCCAATCAGATTACAGTTTTGGATAAATACCGTCAAATCAAAGATCAAGCCATCAAGGTCACATGTGCTTGATTTCTATGCTTTTACAAACACAGTCCTAATTAGATTCTTCCTTGTACAAGGTTTTTGTTGTTTGTCAAATTAAATCAATTTGGGGCAATGAGCTGCATGACGTCTTTTGAAAATTAAAGTCTCAACCGCGTAAGTCTTCATTGTAAAATCACTGTTAGTATTCTTCATTATGAAATTCCTTGAGAAATACGTATTTTTAAATAGGTTGATTCAATCCATATATATAAGTTTATGAGATCCATAACGGATGAGAATATTTTTTCTATAGACATGAACTTTTCAATAATAAAGATGTACCTATAAATACTTTAAAAATTATATGTTATTCAATAATAAAGATGTTTCTCTGAGTCGAATTTAATAAATAACATAATTTTAAATTTAAAAACAAGACTTAATTTCTAATACTTAGTTTTTGAAAGATATATTTATAAATATTTTTAAAATCTAAATAAATAATGACAAGGTGTTATGTACATTTTTGAAAATTGTTATTTCCCCTCATTTCTCAAATAATTTTTAATATTTTCTAGGACTTTGTTGTTGTTGTTGTTGTGTATCATAGATGTGAATATATATATCAATTTGGACAGAAATTTTGATGGAATTTTGCCAGTTGTGGCTGTGTTTCATGATGATCTAGAAGACTATAGAACTAAGATGTCAGATGTTTGACAATAGTTGGCAAACTTTGATCTCATGAACATTTTTCAGCTTTACAAATTTATCTGTTTTTTCGATCTATAAGTCAACATAACTCGTAAAGTTAATCAGGGTAGATTTTTGGTAATGTCTATGTAAAATTTCTTTTTTACTAATTTGGAAGTCTAAATTTTCTTTTCAAAAACTTTTATCTATCTAGTCTTTTCGAAAAAATTGGGGGTCTCTTACAAATATTTCATTTAGTATAATACTACAGCGTAAATGTTACGAATTTGACTTACGCTGTGCAATTTTATATTACTCTGTAAGCTTCCAAAAGAAATATATATGAAATATAGATCCTCGCAAAACACGAGAAGCAACATATTGGAGACTTGATATACAAAATGGGAATAATATTGTAGATATACATTATAAAACCCATTGCTATCATTGACAAATAGAGCACATACAATTTATATAATGGTAAAATATAGCAAACGTTATTTTCTATATGTGAAAATAAGTAAATTGACGTATGAAGCTTTAAAAATGGAAGTGTAAAATTATATCTTGCAGCAATGTTGAAATTTATTTTTCAAAATAAAAAAACAATGTTGAAATTTTGGCATATGATGCTTTATTCTTGGTCATTTTTATCTTGCAGCAATGTCGAAGTTTTGACAATTGCTTTGTATTTGGCCATCATATATAACATATACGAATAAGGTAATAATTTGTAGGGATACCGTTCTTTGATCCTTTATTATGTTATACGTCTATAATATATCCTATATATCAACCGCCAAATTTCTAAAATAACGATAAAACAATGTTTAAATCACTTAAGAACTTTAAATCCTCTTAATAATTTTTATTTAAGAAAAATACTTAAATCATTAGTTTAATGTTACTAGGAGAAGTGACTTATATTGTAGTAAACATAATATTATAAACATTGTGTCTAACATCAGAAAAATTATAGGCCAAAAGACTAAAGTTCTATGATTGATTAGAAAAAGAATAATAGTATATTTATGTACTCGCACAAGTTATCAAGAAAAAAAATACATATACGAATTAATATGTAATAGAAAGTTACACGACCATTGCTGGTATGTACGCGCCACGCCGGGTGTCCCTTTCTTCATTCATAGTCTAAATTTTGACGGATCTTAATATTTGAGAGATCGATGTTATGAATTAACGAATATTCATAATAACAAATAAAGATTATTGTAGTAGTTGCAAGATCAACAGTGCTTCGTAAGGAAGGCAACTAATGAAATGTTTTTTTTTTGATCAAAAAAAAAAAAATGAAATGTTTTTTTTTAAATTAATACAAATTTATCATTTCAACTCAGCTGGTTTTTTGTTTTAATAAAAACTAGAACTCGATCTTCGTCCATGCGCGGATGTTTGGTTTAACTTGTATTCAACGTAAACTTATAAACTGCTAGTTTTATAAAAAAAATCATGCATATATTTTTATGTTTTGTAATTTAAATCTATAGTAGAATATATATTTAATAATATTATTATTAATTTTTACATAGTATTATATTAAAATTTTAATAACTTGATGCAATTTGATGTAAGTGTATTCATATATATATTAATCTGATGGTTTTTGTTAATTTTTTTTCAAATAAAACAACATACTAAAAAATATATTTTGTATTAATTTTCTATGAATTGTTATTAAATTTTATGATATTTTGTATTCTTGAAAATTTAACTTTTGAAATTTTTATATTTGACTAAACTAAATAAGGTAATACTATTTTTAAAATTATTTTGTATAATATATTCTATATATCAGTTTGTTTTTATTTTCACCATAAAAAATAACAACCATTGTAATTAATTAATTAATTTAAATTGATTTTAAATGCAGCGACAGAATTTGTAAATACAAAAAAAATAAAAAAATAACTAATTTATTGTAAATGCTATAGTTAAATGTATAAATAAAAGAAAGTATTTGATCTAATATACATATTTCCAAAAAAAAATTCATTTATCATTTTATCTATGTTTCTAAACAGTACCAAAAATACTTCAGTTTTAATAATATAGATATATTTTAAGTAGTCGACAAAAAAAAGATATATTTTAAGTAATGAAAAGTAATAATACAAAAAAAGTACTTCAGTTGTAACATACTTGTAGCAAATGTGTAGCTCTATTTTAATTAAAATGATGAACTAATTTTAAATATCAAATATATTTAGTAACCCATTTTCTTACTGAAATTTGTATCAGAATTTGTGTACACTTCTTTTCCACATAGCCATAAGTTTGCGACAAAAAACTCTAGGACTACCGGATAATTTTATAGTTATTCATGAATAAACTCTATGTTTTCTTGGTGGTTTAGTTTTAATTAGTTTTACGGCATGCATCGAGAAATAACTCAAATAAATATGACAATCAGAAAACTTTTAAATCAAAAAGGTTAAACTAAACTGGTGGTAGTGGTGTAGTAACAATTGAGAGAATTAAAACCCAATACGGTGAATCCGGGTTCAAATCCCACCGGCCACTCGGATAAGGATTATTGTTTTCGGTTCATTTGAATGTCCAAAAAAGTATATCTGTGGGTTGTACATCCATCTAGAGATTAGATCTGTGTTTTTAATAGATTCAGATTTAACCTTTTTTTTAAAGGGTTAAACTAAATAAAATGATACACAATTTCATACAAATGCATCGATCATCAATATGAAGCCTACGTATATTTTTTACTGCTGCGGAATTTACTATGTCTAAAGAATAAGAAGTACAACAAAAAAGAAAAGAAAAGAATAAGTACTCTCTTTTGTTTTCCCTCAATCACAAAAAGAACCAGAGCCAACAAAATGATAGATAAGAGAAAAAACCCTAAGATAAAACAGTAGATCAATCATCGGATCAACCGCGTATCTAAAAAAATATAGGGATCTTCACAAGTCAACAAACTAGCTGTGATCCCTAATTAATACCCTATTGGCTACTCAATTAGTGATTTCATACCCCATTTTCTACAAGTTAATCACAAAGTCATCACCAAAAGAAGAGTTGACCGTTAAAGCCTCCTTGTAATTCTGTCTTTCTTTTTTCTTCTTCTTTTCTTTTCTTTAACTTGTGTTTGATGACATCAGACAAAACATCTCAGTTTACTGCACAAGAGGAACAGATATATCGAAAGTTAGTCTTTGACGTTATGAAACATGCTTTGGAGTTTTCTTTGTGGTTTTTATTTTCCAGTTTATTTTCTTAAACAGACTCGTGGCTTTAGGTTTAGATTTACATATGTATCTCCAATGTCTAGGGGAGCTTTATTTTCTCTCGTGCTCATCATGACGAATGTTTTGCTATTCCTTCACGATCTTTCCCGGAGATTCATAGAGTTTCGTTTAAGATGCATGCAAATTGTTCCAAAATGTCTTTCCTATGTGAAACAACCTTGTCCTAATATCTTAAAACTTATTTCCTTTCATATAAATTCAGTTTTGTTAACTAATTTTACATTACTCTTCAACAATATAATGCATCATTGAGTAGGATCAACATGTTAGATGTGAGTATGTGACAAAACGGAAAAATGGGAGTAGCAAATGAAGCTATAAGTTTTCCGCTGAATTCTAGCTAGTGGAATTACATTATCTCTCTAGATCTTGAGATTGATATTTGTACTGTAGTCCAAAAACCTGATAGAAAATAAATAACAAGAAGATGCATGAAAATGAAAATAGTCATGTACATTATCATCCAGAAGAAAAAAATCGAAATTAATATAATTAACTTAATTCCAATAATATCGCAAAAGGAAATACAAATAGGACATGTAATGTGGAAACTTTAAAAGTAATTAATACTTTGTTTACACATTGTGATAGCTGGAAATTTTTATGTTAATGATTAATCTAAGATATGGGAAATAAATACTAATCACAACACCGTGTATATATACTGATTACTGAATACATATGCAAACAATATTAGGTTTTGCATATGAAAATCTGTACATTGTACCAGCTACGTAAAAGATAGGGCTATACTTGTTTTTACCTAGCTATCTTAAAAAAGACCCAAAATTTATCTAGACCTAAAATATATTACAGTACATCATATGATTGGATACAGACCCAATAAGATACGCCGCTTGGGTCGCTGCGTTTCTTAACCGCAACGCTCGACGTTGTCCTTTAGGGAACATCATGTCACTTGTTTTGTTGAAAAAATTGCTGCCAAAATTGTCTTCTGTAACCGTAGACTTCGAGAGTTTCGGACGGTTCACTAAACTGATGTAAGTGTCTAGGTCGTGGACGCAAGAAATGTTTTGAACGTCGAAGAAATCGAGCGTGAGTTCGACTCCCACGTGAGTGTAGCAAGAACAGCTCCAAGGAAGCTCGTAAACGCCACCTAACGCCCTAAAATTCTCGTTGAACAAGAAACCAGGGAGTTTCGTGATCGGATCGTTTACATTCGTGATCCTCAAGACCTTAACTCCTAGCTCCTCACACCGTTCTTTAAACCCCAAGTTACCAACCCTCGGACCCGCGAAGGAAAAGACAGTCACTGGAACATCTTTTTGACCTCTTCTCTTGTTCATACCGAGTTCTGCTATGTCGTAAGCTAGAAGGTGAGCTAGAGAACTCCCCATACTATGTCCTGCAAGCGTTATGCTCATTTCCTCGCCTTTGTACTTGTTGAGAAGCCTCGAGATCTCGGAGAGAAGCTGCTCACGGCAGCTTTCTAGCCCGAACTTGGTCTCGCTCTCGCATGATGTGTATAAACTCAAGAAGCCAGATTCAACTTTCACATCAGAACGAGGGCTATGAGGATCAAGCCTAGCTGGAGTCAAGGAGCTCATTAGGTTAGCCATCCATTCAGGGTTGGTCACAGTCCCACGAAACGTCACCACAATATCCCTCCTCCCCAAACGTTTCACCGAGTCATCAGAAGAAACCGCTACGTACCCTATCCAACGTGCCCGACTAGGCTCGTTCTGGATAGGGTTGATGTTGATGTCAGGTGTGGCGTAGATGTACTTGGTGACTTGGTAGCCATCTGGGTCATGGATTCCGGATTCTTTAAGCAGACTTTTCTTTCCATACTTGCAGTTCAAGTAACGTTTGGAGTTAGGGTTTAGATCAAAACCTTTGTAAGAAGCGGAGAGTAAGTTCCCGTAGCGAGTGATCTCTTGTTGGAGAATAGGGCTTAAAGGGTCAATTAGATTCTCCCAGTTATTGCTTCCTTGTATCTCTCTCCATACTCTAGACAACGGAAGAGATGATGCTGGTGCTCGAGAAAGCATAGAAGAAGAAGAAGAAGAAGAAGGAGGAGGAGGAGCGAGTGGAGAAGAAGATGGAAGCGGTGGGGCCATTATAGAAGAAGAGGTTACAAGCTTTTTATTAGAGGTGTTGTCTGAGAAAGAGATATGGCCAAGATTGTGTTTCTGCTGAGGAACTTTGTCTCCGATTAGAAATGGAGAGTAATTAGGGCTTTGAGTGAATATGTTGGCCGCCATTGATGGAGGACACTATGTTTGAGAGAGAGAGATGTTGGTTGAAGTATAAAAAGAGAGACAAGAAGTGAGATGCATATTTATAGAGCAAAAATGTGAATGGAGATTTGAGGAGAGAGAAAAAGCAAAGCTTGTTTGTTCGGCGAGTATTGACTGAGAATTAAATATTCAAAAAGTTCTATCGTTGGTACAAAATTTTAATAGTGTTCATTTTGTTGAGAGGCAATAATTAATTATTTATGTGGTCGGTTCCGGTTAGTTAACATTTTTCCATCTACTTTATTAAAACAGAAGTACACATATAGACTTACCTTGAGTTTTCAATGTTAATTACATTCTTATGCCACTGAAACTATTAATAATCATTCCTTAAAATACTCTTGTCTTTTTCACTTAATTTAATGCTGATTTTGTCACTGTTTTTATCCATTAAAAACGTAAAACTCAAAGTGAACTGAATCCCCTTATTGCCAACTTTTAAATTAAGAATATTTTGTCATTTATAATATTTCTAAACCAACGAATCAATTAATTCTAAATCTAAACAGAATATATATTTACAAATTATAAATTTGGCCCTATAATCACGCACTTATGATTCTTATGATGCCTATAAAAGAAAATAAAATGTATCCCATAATTTCGGCAATTTATATATTTAGGCGAATAATAAATTCTCTTCAGATTCTTTTCCAAAAGAATTAACCTAATTTATATGATGGCTCATCTTATCTATTAAAAGAAAAATACAAATTAAGACTAACCCTTAAACTTACACAGTATTTATAATTCATTGCCACTGAATCAATTAATAAACCTTATGTTAAGTATTTATTGTATTTTACTTATTTAATTAAAATTAGAACTATTACTTCCGATAATCTAGCTAACCAAAATTTACCATATTTTCGATACTCTATGCAATCAATTTAAAATAAATTTATATTTTTGTTAGTACTTTTATGTTGTAATTTAAAATACTCCTAATTTTGATTGTAAAATATTGACATACACATAAACTCTTTATTTAAAATATCCAAATAACCAATATATCTAATCTATTAAAATTTCAAGTATTAAATCGTTTCCTAAAATAATTATAATTAATCGAGATTTTCTTAATAATATTATACATGATATAGCTTTCCTTTTTTTCTGAACAGCCATAAAATTTCCTTATATCAATCAAAGTAATTATAACCAATTAATCTATCATCATTATACTTT
>NW_026615509.1:0-41620 GCF_000801105.2 Raphanus sativus | reverse complement strand
AATCTGAAAGAGAGAGAGAGAGAGAGAGAGAGAGAGAGAGAGAGAGAGAGCCATAGAGAGAGAGAGAGAGAGAAAGCCATAGAGAGATAAATAAAATGAGTTCGAGAGTAAGATGCAAAGAAAGAAATATAGAACAAGTTTGATTACACAAAAATTTACATACATAATAATTTTATTATATATTAATAATATTTATACATAAAACCTATGCAAAGAGTGTGATTACACAAATATTTACGTACATATAATTTGATTAGATATTAATAATATTTATCTTACTCGAATTAGATATTATACACAAAATCAGTTCTTCTTACATGGTTCAAAGAATACAGCCAAGTTCTGTGGAATCCTTACATGTTTGAAGTCAATGACCTACGAGAAAGGTATGTTATTATACAAAAATCATGCATATGAAAATCAAATTGTATAATAATAATTATATCTTTATATGCAAGTTCTTGCAAATGAATCAGAGTAAGATAAATCACACCGGTGATATGTATAAACTATTGAGACTATGGAAAAAGAAGTTTATGGACAAGCTTTTCAAACCTCAACAGTTAAGGATTTGTATAGACATCGAGCCATTCTCACTCCCACAAATGATGAATTGGATAAAATAAATGATTACATGCTTTCGCAGTTGCCAGGTAACATGTTTTGTGTTTACTCTTATGTTCCAGTAAATATTTACATGTCACTCAAGTAAAGGATTTATATATGTTTCTATCCCAGTGACGTCTATACCGTAAAATCAGCACCACCGAGATTAAACACAAAAAACACACACAAACCCCAAATTCCAAACTATATTTATATACTTTCTAATATTTTCGAAAAATTATTGATCTAACCATCTCATCCCGCGCAAGGCGCGGGTTACTACCTAGTATATATATATAAGGCCGAGTATGGAAAATGATAGATTTGGGGGAAACTAATAAATTTTATAAAGAACCCATCTCTCATTTCTCGAATCATTGTTATTGATTAGTGATATAGAGAGAAACATATATAGAGAGAAAAATAAATATAAAAAAAATTAGAAAGATGGTTAAATCGAGAGATATGCTGCCGTCCTTGGCGATGGTGTTAGTGCAAATTGGCTACGCAGGCATGAACATTACGTCGAAGATGGCTATGGAGGCCGGCATGAAGCCTCTCATCCTTGTAGCTTATCGCCAAATCTTTGCCTCTATCGCCACTTTACCGGTCGCACTTTTCCTTGAACGGTACAAAATCCTACTCACTAATATCTATGCATAAAGTTTGATCAACTAACGTTTTTGGACATGCATGCTTATATGATTAGCTTTTCTATTATCTTTTCGAGCTCTAAATAATTAAGGTTTTCATATATGCTTCTTGAGTCTATATTTTATTTACATAGATCTTCGTTGTTGTACAATAGCTAAAATATTGGTTGAAGTTAACATCTAAAAGGGATTTTTCAAGTTCGTATTACGTCGTCTAACTGAGAGTACAGAACGATGATGTTGAATCATCAATAATATAAAACGTAACATGGTACAGTGTGTGTATAATTAACTATAAAAAACTAATTTCTATCTACTAATGGCTTTTGGGACTGTGCTGTCAATGATTTTACCTCTTCCACCTTTTTTACATCAACTAAATTAAATACGTTCCAAAGTTTTACAAAAGATAGCTTTTCATTTTTACCAAAAAAAAAGATAGCTTTTCATTAATTAACCTAGAACTATAGCTTGCATTTAAGTTGTTGAAAAAAGGTTACAAAAGGTCAATATATTTTTAATGTTAATAACTTAATTTATATTACGGTTACTTCAGTAATAGATTTTCAACATTCAAACGTTTGACAGCTAGTAGTTAATTTCCATTTGGAGGATTAAGATTAAAATGAGTAAGATAATCAGGATTTGATTGGAAAGGCTGTAGTTTTATATTTTTGTTTTAAAATCAAGTTGTAAGTTTTTTACTATAGATTTAATTTTTGTTGCCATAGATTTATTTTCAGAGACAAATGAAATTCAATAAAACAAATCTGTAGAAAAATTGATTTCCAGTGTTAATATATTTCTTTTTAACTTTTTATATATTTAGATTCATTTTTAAAATCTAAAGTATGATAAAACGGCTTAAGAAATTGGTTTCTATAGCATTTACAGCACTTCTCAGTTAACCCCTAGAATATAACTACGCGTATTACTGTAAGCTGTGATTTCTTAATGACTAACTATTACGGAAATTGTGAAAAAAATAGGTAAAGCGCAATCCATTTTCCGAGTACCCACTTTTAGAAGAAAAAAACATTTGGTAAAAAGCCACTCTTAGAATTGGAATAATAGTATTTATAATGTTGACACAGTGACACTAGCTTTCTTTTTGTCTTGGTTATTAAAACTAGTACGTTATTTACTTTTCAAAAAAAAAACTAGTACGTTAGTAGAGTCTCTGATTCATCCAGTAATCGTCAATCACAGTCGTTTGTCGAATTATACGTAATAACATCATCATTGATTCCAATTTTCGAGAGAAACAAATGAGAAATGTGATGCAGTCTCACACAATTCATGCGTCATGATTCTTTCTTAAAACGGAAACACACAAACACACAAAAAACACAAACAAACACATGATGCCAGGGGAGTTAAGTATCGGCTGATACTGCCAGGGCACGTACTCATACGAATACGATGACGTTTAACTGGCTCACTCCTTTTTCCCACAAATTAAAAGCTTTTAAAAACGCACAACATAACCAATTAGAAAGACACGCATATATTACACGCGTATAGGGCATTCACTCCACTCAGATGATTTTTTTTTTTCCCTTTTTCTTTTAATATAACAAATTCCAAAATATATCTTTTATTCAGTTGTTTTTTTGGTAAAAAAAAATATTTTCACTTCTTTATCGCGAATCCAAAACATTCTAAATAATCACTCACTCCCACTTATAAATTAGATCCGGGTAGCGGTAGTTACGGCCGCAAACTCCAGACTAAGTCGAAGTTGGTTCTTTTGTTCAGTGTTGAAGTTATTCTCTCTTTAAAATCCTATTTTCCTGAATATGGTTCATCCTAGTGGGTAAAAACTATGTTTTCTTTTTCATTTGATTAATGATTACTGACTGACAAAATGTAAATTTCAAACATGGTTTCTTCTGCAGTAAGACAATACCGAAGATCACACTAAGGGTTCTTGTCCAAGTCTTCTTCTGCTCTATCACTGGGTATCTTACATATATATACACTTTACCTAGTAATTATAATCTAATTTATAAACAATTATTTTAGAAAGAGTTGTTAAAAAGCGGTCTAACTTGTTTAACAAAAAAAAAAAAGAAAGCGGTCTAACTTCATTTTGTTTGCAGTGTGACAGGAAATCAAGTGCTCTACTTCATAGGACTTCAGAATTCATCTCCGACCATCGCTTGCGCCTTAACTAATCTCTTACCGGCGGTCACTTTCCTCCTCGCCGCAATCTTCAGGTTCTATATACTAATAAAGTTTTCATTAGCCTGAACTCCTACGTTTATAATAAATATTTTAACACTAAACAACATTTTCAGACAAGAAGCTGTAGGGATTAGAAAGGTATCAGGACAAGCCAAAGTGATAGGGACAGTAGTATGTGTGGCTGGAGCAATGGTTCTCTCCTTCTACCATGGTCACATCATAGGCACTGGAGAGTCCAAAATCCATTGGGCTTATGCTCAAAGCATCACGAGCCATGGTTCGGATTCTACCGGTTCTAACTTTTTCTTAGGATCTTTCCTAATCATGGCTGCTGCCGTTTCTTGTGCCGTTTGGTTCATTATTCAGGTAACTTATGTTAAGCTATAGTCCATCTAGCTTAACAACTTATACAATAAGCATGTGTATCTTGTTATCATTCCTATCTGGAAAACCTAATCTTTAACACAACCCAAACTATCAGATACCTAAAATTAGGAGAAAGAGTCTCATATAGCAGTAAAACACATTTCTGTTCAAAGATAGCACACAAAGGAAAAATTACTGATAACATTAATTAAAAGTTTAAAAGACATTCTTTTTTTATATTTGGATTTGAGTCTAATGATTACTCCCCATATTCTTAAAAGATCCATATTTTAAGATTTTCATACTTATTAAGAAATTATATAAAATTTAGTTACCAATACATTATCTCCCTAATCAACTACTTTCAACAAGTTTTCACTAATATAATTTTAATAAATGTAATTATATTTTTTGAAATTTACAATTAACATTTAATTTATACATTAAAAATATGAAAAATATATCTTTTTAAAACAATTTTTTTCTAAACATGTATCTTTTAGGAATAGAGGGAGTAGTGTTTAGTATTTATGGGACTCGATTGGGGGATAAGAGTCAAGGTTATGGACTAATTTAGTTATATTATCATTTAATTAATGGTATTTTGGAGGTTTTATTCTTGTGTATTATTTCTGCCATATTTTTTTGGTAAAATCAGACTAATTTTTAATTTGGCTATTGCATTCTTTTGTTGGTAAAAATCACTAGACCTTTTGTCTAACGTATACAGATTATTATGGTTGATTATAATATATATTTTGGTTACAGACGAAAATGAGCGAGACATTTGCAGCACCATACACGAGCACACTTCTAATGTGTTTGATGGGAAGTATCCAATGTGGCGGTATCGCTTTGATCTCCGATCATAAACTCGCTGATTGGTCCCTCAGCCCTCCTCTCCGCCTCATCGCCGCCCTTTACGCCGTATGTACATAGGTATATATAATATGATTCTATAACAATCTCACGCTAATATGTAATTTAAAACGCGAATGCAGGGAGTGGTGGCGTCTGCGTTAGCGTTCTGCTTAATGTCATGGGCGATAAATATTAAAGGTCCTCTCTACGTCTCTGTTTTTAGCCCTTTAGTGCTTGTAATCGTAGCCGTTTTCAGCTGGACTCTTCTTGAAGAGAAACTCTACACCGGCACGTATGTTTCTATTCTCCCTCTATATAAACATTAATATAAACCCGGACGATGATGATGATGATTTAGATGATATATATATTATTATCAGGTTTATGGGATCAGCACTTGTGGTTATTGGGCTATATGGTGTTTTGTGGGGGAAAGATAGAGAGATGAATGAGAAGGAAGACGAAATAGAGGACCAAAAGAAGTTGAAACAACAACCCACAGTCAAAACAGATGCTAATGAAGATATTGAGTCGAGATTATCGTCTTAAAATGTTAATGCTTCTTCATTATATAAAGTGGATATCCATTTTTCAAGTGTTTACTGTGTATACCATTTTGAGGCCAATGATGGAGTTTTAAGTTGCGCGTTATTCAAAGTGTTCGTATTACTTATGTTGTCTATATATATTTTAATTATTTTTTTTTCTATTTTTAGTATTCAAGTGTTCCCATTATTTTTTTTTTTTTTAGAAGTCAAAACAAAAAAAAGAAAAAAAAAGAGAGTTTTGTTAACCCTTTCTCAAAAAGCAAAAAGAAGTTTTGTTTCATCGTTGGATTAATGTGGATGAGTTTCTTGCTTTGGCTCTACATAGGTCTCTGACCATATGAATCTCACAAGAGAACTTTCGTAGCTTATTTAATATACAGCTTGACCAGTTGATTTACAGACAATATCCATAACAAAAAGATAATAAAATAGTTGACCAACAAAAAAACTGAGAATAAAATCTTACAACAAAAGGGCAAAATAAAATAAGATAAAACTTATGGCAAAAGCTTGTATATCATTTTATCAAATTGGGTCTAACCCAGATAGATAAGCGGCACCAACATGATTCACATAAACATATATAAACCAATACAGATTTGCAATCAAAAAGCTTATGAACCCATATATAAACCAATACAGATTTGCAATCAAAAAGCTTATGAACACAAGTCGCACCAAATATACAATCACAAAGCAAAGCAGAAGTAGGAAACCAAGGAGTTAATGCAGGAAGAAGGAGAATACCGGCTAAACAGAGAAAGAACCAGGATTTTCGGGTACTTCCACACCCGGCTCCTTAGTGACACTGAGCTGAAACTGTTGTAGACTGGGGAACCCCGCAACAGTCCAGCGTCTGAAGGAGATCCACAGGCGGAACTCCCCAGACATTATTTTCCTCATGGAGACGAAGAACACCTCTGAGACAATCCTAGAAAAACTCCAGTGGTTAACAATAGATAATCACTTTGCTGTTCCCCCAATCACTCCAGGTGGAGGAGGACTCTTCCTGATATGGAAAAAAGAAATACAATTAACGGTCAGATCAAGTTCAAAGAACCTCATCGACACAGTGATCACTGATAAAGGGAAAACATACCATATCACCTTTGTGTATGGCGAACCAGATCACACCAAGAGACTCACCGTTTGGAATGAGCTAAGTACCCTCCAACCGATCTCGGGAACTCCGTGGCTGCTGTCAGGAGACTTCAATGAACTAACTGATAATAGTGAGAAAAAAGGAGGACCTGAAAGGGCAGAAGGAACGTTTTGTGCTTTTAGAACTTTCCTTTCAAGTAATGGACTCTTTGATATCAAGCACTATGGGAACTACCTATCTTGGAGAGGCAAGAGAAACTCACACATAGTCCAATGTCGACTTGATAGATCTGTGAGCAATAGCAGTTGGTTAGATGCTTTCCCCTCTTGTCGATGCCAATATTTGAAGTATGAGGGATCAGATCATCGACCTCTTCTGACCTTCCTGGATACTAGGAGAAAGACAGGAGCAAAAATCTTTAGATTCGATCGCAGACTTAAAGACAATCCAGTGTTTCGACAGCTAGTACAAAAGACTTGGGATGCAGTACCTCACTTGGATGTCGAGGGAAAGTTGTCATGCTGCAGAAGAGCTATCTGTCAGTGGAGTAAAGAATTCCAAGCTAACAGCCGCAAAGCGATAGAAACTCTTAAAGGACAGCTGGACGTGGCGATGTCTAGTCTCCTCCCGCACGAAGACCTGATACATGGTTTAAACACAGCATTAATCAAAGCATACAAAGAGGAAGAGGCATATTAGAAGCAGCGCAGTCGACAGCTATGGTTAACTTTGGGAGACGCAAGTACTGGTCACTTTCATGCTACAACTAAGGCAAGAAAATCAAGGAATCGGATGACAGTGATTGAAGATGATAACGGCGTACCATGGTTCGAAGAAGACCAGATTGCTGATGTAATATGCAAGTATTACAATAACATCTTCACATCATCCCACCAGGAAAGCCTGCAGACAGTGGAGAAAGCACTTCAGCCGTGTATAACATCAGAAATTAACGAGGAGCTGATCAAAGAACCATCACCAACAGAGATTAAGGAAACTACCTTTGCCATACATCCAGACAAGGCCCCCGGACCAGACGGCTTCTCAGCCAGCTTCTTTCAGGCTAATTGGGACGTGGTGGGAGCTGATGTGATCAAAGAAATCCAACGTTTCTTCACTACTGGTATCCTCCAACCCTCGCAAAATGTAACTCATGTCAGACTGATTCCTAAAATTGTGGGAGCAAAGCGAGTAGCCGACTATCGACCTATTGCATTGTGCAATATCTACTTCAAGATTATTTCAAAGCTACTGTCTATAAGATTGAAACCAGTACTACATTCTATAATCTCTGAAAATCAGCCAGCTTTCATCCCGGGGAGGGCAATCTCAGACAACATCCTAATCACTCATGAAGTTCTACAATATCTCAAGACGTCTAAAGCTCAAAAGAAGTGCACAATGGCTGTTAAAACTGACATGTCTAAAGCGTATGACAGAGTGGAGTGGAAATTCATTGCACAATTACTACAAAGGCTAGGATTCCACGAGAAGTGGATCAACTTGATTATGCAATGCGTGACTACAGTCTCCTACACCTACCTAATCAATGACTCTGTCAAAGGTTATGTTACACCATGCAGAGGGATAAGACAAGGGGACCCTCTATCCCCCTATCTTTTCATCCTATGTGGACAGGTTCTATCCGGCCTATGCACAAAAGCAGGACGAGAAGGTACCTTACAAGGAGTGCGTGTGGCACGAGGAAGCCCGAGGGTTAATCATCTGCTCTTTGCAGATGATACCATGTTCTTCTGCCAAGCTTCCCCTACTTGCTGCAACAAACTAAATGAAGTACTCTGGGAGTATGAACAAGCCTCGGGGCAGAAGATCAATACAGACAAGTCATCCGTCACCTTCTCCTGCAAAACATCACCAGAAAAGAAAGAACTAGTCAAAAGCATTCTAGGAATAGTAAAAGAAGGAGGATCAGGCAAGTATTTGGGTCTACCTGAGCACTTCGGTCGCAGGAAGAAGGACATGTTCACGGCCATTTTGGATAAGATCAGACAACGAGCCGCAAGCTTCTCCACGAGCTTCCTATCCAAGGCAGGCAAGCTCACAATGTTGAAGTCAGTCTTGACGGTAATACCAACCTTCTCCATGTCCTGTTTTGAGCTTCCTGTGAGCCTCTGCAAACACATACAATCCATGTTAATAAGGTTCTGGTGGGATCAACCAAATGGAAAAAAGAAGATGGCATGGGTGTCTTGGGATAAGATGACTAAACCTAAGGCATACGGTGGTCTAGGTTTCAGAGACATTCAAGTATTTAATCAAGCACTCCTAGCTAAACAGGCTTGGAGAATCTTAACCAAACCAGACAGTCTCCTAGCACGTGTTCTCTTGGGAAAATATTGTCACTCAACCTCCTTCTTAGAAGTTCAACAGCCATATGTATGCTCTCACGGGTGGAGAAGTATCCTAAAGGGAAGAGATCTCCTAAAAGGCAACTTAGGTAAAGCTATTGGTAATGGCGAGACTACTAAGCTATGGAAGGATTCATGGATCTCTCTAACTGAGAACATTAAACCCTATGGTCCTATACCGGAGGGAGCTCTCGATCTCACAGTTTCCGATCTACTCACGTCTGAGATGCAGTGGAATAAAGAGAAATTAGAAAATCTCTTACCTCAACTTGCTAAGGATATTCAGTTGCTGCAACCAAGCATGTCGAGAGCTGAGGATCGTTACATATGGCAACCTCTCCCCTCAGGAGACTACACCACACGCTCAGGGTACTTCTCGGCATCTTTGAAAGCCACTCAGATAGCTACAGTATCAGAGCAGGGACAATTCAAATGGGTCAGAGATGTCTGGAGTGCTGCGTGCTCTCCAAAAATGCAGACGTTTCTCTTGTCCATCATACAAAGGGCTCTACCCCTCGGTGAGAACCTACAACAACGAGGAATGGTATCAGGTAGCTTATGCAAAAGATGCAATAGTCTCGAAACAGCAATGCATACCTTTTTTGAATGTCCCTTCGTCAGGAAGTCTGGAAAATCATCCCACTCAAGCAGGTAGTTCACCTAGCTACCGGAGAAGGCTTCAAAGAAGCGGTCACAGCTTTCAAAAGTGCTATCTGTCTCCCCCCAACAGGCATAACAGGCGCTGTTCTACCCTGGATCTGTTGGGCTCTATGGAATGCAAGGAACCTCCTTATCTTCGAGAATCGAACCCTGACACCGACAGAAACAGCATCAAAAGGATTAAATCAAGCTCGAGAGTGGTCAATGGCGCAAGGAAACGATCAGCAAAGAACAAAGGGATTACCTCAACCACGAGGACCTACGGTTCCCAATCGAAGAAACCCTTCAGTACCGACATGCAAATCCGATGTGGCTTGGGATCGAAGATCACAACGGGCAGGTTTGGCTTGGATTCTAACGAAGCCAACAGGAGAGTACATCGAGCAAGGATCGTCGACTCAACAGTTGGTTAATTCACCCCTGATTGCGGAAGCTCTGGCTTTGCGATCAGGATTCATCTCCGCAAGAAACTTGGGACTCTCGAGTCTTCACTGTTTCTCTGATAATGCAACGCTCATCCGAGCTATCAACTCCGACAACCAGATCAAGGAGATCTATGATATCATTGAAGATATCAAACACCTCTACTATGCTTTCGTCGAAGTCTCGTTTTTTCATTTCTCTAGATCTTTGAATGGGGAAGCTGATTCGTTAGCTAAGCGATCCCTCTCTTCGTCTTTGTTATTGGACCCATTCATGGGCTAAACTTGGGCCATCGGCCTCTCCTTTTATTAAAATGAATCTGGTGTTACAAAAAAAAAATAGACATTTCTGAAAATATTTGCTTATATAATAATCTTACAACAAACGGATTATGAAGAAACCATATGAACAACGATCTTTTGCATGGCCATTAGGACCATCGTCTCTCTGTTTTTCTCAATCAGCGGACTAGTCTCATAACCAGGCACAATAAAATCGTTCTTTCATATACCAACACTCGTAGAAAACTTATCATTGAGATCGAGGATCTTTCCATAGAGTCCTTGATTAAAGAAAGACACAGCATTTCTGAATAGCATAGGCTTCAGCACACATTTGCAGATTAGGCCTTTCGTCTCCAGCGTTTCTAAGGAGTGTGCTGATGAAGAAGTACGTGTTCGCCGAGAATCTTTCAGCTTCTGTCACTGTCACGTTCATGAGATCTTTCTTGCTTGGGGAAGAACTAATATTAATCAGTTTATTCGCAGACTCCACTGCAGAATTTGGTATCTGTTGTCTGTTTACAGATTGCGGTGACTGTTTGATGAGAGTTGTCATCGAGAAGAGTTTCTGTGACGGAGCAAACGAGTGTGATCGCCGATAATATCACGAGAATGCGATACATGTTCATTCACTTTTTTTTTTGAGTCGTGAGCATCTTTTCTTTTTCTTTTGAGTATGACATCTTTTTCTTTTTTTGGGTCAAGAGAATGAAATCTTTTATCTTTGAAAATTAGGCATATTAATGAATTAGTCAAAGTCAAATAGAGTTTATTTTATTTACTAAGATACTCTATTATAAATTTTTATATATATACGTATAATATACCTTTATCTCATTGGTCTACAAAGATTAAGAAATTAGAAGATGACGTAAGACTTTGAATATCTTATTTAATTTGTTGAATCAAGAAACATGATGATGATGAAACTTTTCTTACGAAAGTTAATATAATTTTAGAAAATTAATAACTCAAAGAATTGATGTGGGAAAAAATATTCTGTATTAATTGGTAACATTCATTTTCATGACACTACAAAAAAAGTCTACATTGATAGCACATTATCATAGCTCGTTTTACTGAACTGCTATCGTAGACGATTTAAAATTTTCCGTATTATATCACAGCATTAGATAAACGCTATAATAGAGCCGAACCTAAAATAACACTTAATTAATGTTATTTTGAAAATTACTAACTCCGCCAATAGTGGGAAGATAAAATCACTAACTCCGCCAATAGTTACTGCAAAATTAGACTTAGGCGCCAAAAAACATTATTCAAGCGATTTCATTAATGCTATGAAAGACAAATAATAGCGTTTTTCTAATGCTAAGAAAAGTTATTTGAACCTCTAAACTATAAACATGGTTTTAAACCATAAACTCTAAACACAACCTTTCAAACTCTAATCTTTTCATTTTATAATTTCAGATCTTAAAATTAAACTCAAATTTATCTTCTTAATTTTAAACTATAGTTTCCGAAATGCAAATATTTAATCGTTAATCAAACTTTACTTAAATTCCAACTTCGAATATAAACTATACATTCAATACTCTAAATAAAACTTCAAATCTAAATTATTAAAAATTAACTACAAATCTTATATATAGTTTTCAAAACTATATTTTCCAAATTTAATCCAAATATATACTAAACATAAACCCTAAACCTCATTTTCCAACAACCAAACCTTAAATCACAAAACTAAATTTACTCTTAATCATAATTTTTATAAACCATAAAGTCGAAACTAAAAACGTTTCAACTTTTGAATCAAATATTCAAATTTAATTATAAATCAGATTTATGTTTAAACATTCAAACTTAATTATATTATAAACTCCAAAACATAAAATTTATATTTTAAAACCTCTAAACAGTAAACACACAAAAGCAAAAGAAATAATTTCATCTGAATCTTTTTATCAAATCAGTTTTTAGATCACGTAACCCCCAAAATTTAAATGCAATTTTTTTTTCAAATTTTATATATAGTTATTTAAATTTAGCCATTTTGAAATAATTACAGATAAAGAAAATTATTGTTTTTATTTGTTTTTGGCCCTTGATAGATTTTGATCCAAAGGCTGAAAATCACTCTGTTGTGATCTCCGTGCTTCCTTCTTATTGGTCCATTCTTCAAATCTCAGATTTTGGGTTTCACTCTCTTCATCTCTCACCATCTCTCTCACGATTCATCTCACACATACATCTCTTTTCTCCGTATCACTCTCTTCGTCATCTCCTTTCTTTATATCTCCCTGTCACTCTCGCTCTCTCTCTCTCTCTTTTTTTCTCTCTGTCTTTGTTTCTCTCTTTCTCTCTGTCTCGTTATCTCTCTCTCCCTCTGTTTGTCTATGTCTCGCTATCTCTCTCTCTCTCTCTCTCTCTCTCTCTCTCTCTCTCTCTCTCTCTCTCTCTCTCTCTCTCTCTCTCTCGCGTTATCTCTCTTTCTCTGTCTCTATTGAATCTATTTTTTTTTGTTTCTGGTAGGTCGTGAGTAGAGATGCTGGTCCGTGCTTGCGAGCAGCGCGGTCGTGAGCAGCCCTTGAGCAGAGTCGCCGGAAGTGGACCCATGACGAATCAGAGACTCCACCGGTGAGGATCAGAAGAATAAGAATCGGTGCTTCTTTTGTTCTTAGTAGATACAGGTGGTGAAGGAAGATGAAGAAGATTCAGGTGGTGAAGGAAGATGAAGAAGCTTAATGGACGTGATTGAAGGCGGCTGGAGTTTTCTTTTTTTTTTAGGTTTAGTGTTTTTTTTTTTAGGGTTTTCCGGTTTAGTGTAAACCGAATTGGATAAACCATTGTGGTTTACTTTATTTTTATTTTTTCTGGTTTAGTTTTGTAACCGAAATTTATTTATCAATAAATTTAATTTTATTTTTAATTATAAAAAAATTGGGTTTAATTTTAATTATTTTAATTTAGTTTTTTTTTTTAATTTTAGAATGACCTATCATGACACGAAATATGAACCATTATTTAATTTAATAATAGCATTCAAATATTGCTATTGTATCTCTATTTTTTGTAGCATTACAAAAATGCTATCGTAGAAGGGGTACCTATGATTGCTGCCGCATACATAGCATTTGGTAAAACGCTATCAAACCCCTAACATAGCATAAAATCCGCGCTAACAATGGACATATTTCTTGTAGTGTGACATCTTTTGAATATATTATGGTAAATACTGATTTGAAAACGTGTTTTTTGATATTGACTAGGGTCGGCCCACCCTACGAGCGGGATAAATATTAATAAATAATTTAAATAATTAGAAAAATAATTTTTTTATAAATTATTATTATTTAAAAATAAAAATTTTGTACATGTTATTGTATTTGAAAACTAAATAAACCATGTTATCTGAAAATATAGTTATAATTTTTCAAATTAAATATTACTTTTTATTTTTAAAAATATAATTTTCTTTTTTTTTATTAAAAGGTTGAAGATGATTTTCTTTTTTCAAATAATCTATGTTTTATTTATATATTAAGAATTGGATGTGGTATTACATCGATCATTTCTTATGATTTTTAGAGTTGGGTAACCATAAAAAACTCCCTGAAATTCGTCTCTTTTTCATTTTTATTAGAAGAAAAGAAACAAACTTATAAATTAATTCACATATTTTCCCTTTAATGTAGATTTTTATAAAATTCAATCTGTATTTATGTTTTTGGAATGTTTTGAGTGAGGGATTATGTGGATGATTGTTTTAACGATTTTTAGACTTAAGATTTTAGTTTTTGGTTTTTGTTTTTTTAGTTATGAATTTAGATTTTAATATTTAATTTTTGATTTTGTAATAAATTTTAGTTTAAAAAAAACGAACGGTGATTTTTCGTTTTTGTTTCTAATTTTTTTATAAAAATTATCATTTTAAATTTTTGGTTTTGAATTTATCTGTAGTTTTAGTTTTTAGAAAAATTGACTAATTATTTTTTAGTTTTTATTTTTACCCTATATTTAATTAATTATTTTGTTTAAAGTTGAATTAATAATAAGATATTATTTACTATATGAAATAGTTTTTTTAATAAAAACACTACCACTTGAAAATACATTTATTTTATTAATATTTTTTTAAATACATAATTTAAAATTTAAAATTTAAAACGAATAATAATTAGCTATATCTTTAAAGTATTATATAATTCAAATATTATAAACAAAAATGTTATTAGGTATAATTTTAAAGAACTATTTAACTTTGCACCTATTAAACATTGTATAAACATACTAGATAAAATTTAAATATATTTTACATGTTTTGCAAACTCTATAAAATATTTGTAATTCACTATCTATAAATTGCTTTAATGCTTTTAACATTCTCTTCATTGTTTGAATGTTGTCTTAATAAGTAAACATGACAACCAACCAATACCTCTACATCGTCTTGCAAGAGATCTACTTCGCATCTAACCATGGTAGCCTCTGTTTGCCTGCTCTGAAAGAAGCTATAAGTTTTTTTTTTGTTGCTTAAAATGTATAGGTTTGCAATTTTTTCAACACCAATAAGCGAATGAAGATTCTTTCTATATAAATAATAAGATTTAGATATTTGAGATCACGTCACTGTTAACATCAGAATCATAGTTTGAGTCAGGGACCAGGGTTTATGACACTCCGAGTATGGTTGCTATTGATGGACTCACCTGTAAAAGATTTAGCTATTCCCTTCGATTTTTCTGTACCAGTTCCGAGTTATTTTGTTATGATTTTAAAGTTTAGGTGTTTGGAATTTTGTAGATGATGGTTAGGAATATGAGAAAGCAAAAGAATAAGTGATTTAGACAGGGCTTTCTATGGCTTTAATGGCAAATTAAAGCCAGTGAAGTTTATTTTAATATATATCATCTCGCCAGTTTCGGTCTAAATGCAAGGGATAGTGAAGAGGTGGTAACTTGAGAGGTACGCTACAGTTGCAGATCCCACTTGATGGTGTAAATGGTCTAACTTGTGGTTTTACTACGTCTGTTTTATATCCTTTCAGAGTCTGTGATTTAGGTTTGGATTTGCGAAAGACATGCATGATAATGATTCGGGTCAGGAGGGTAGCAACTTGAGAACAATGCTACAGATGTAGAACCTACCGGTTCGGTGATAAGATGACGTCAGTATAACATTGTAAATGTTTAAAGCTTGTGCATAGAGTACAAATACCACTCGGTCACCACCATTACGAAAGCATAACAACTCTATTTTAAATTTTCAGCACTTTTGAAACGTGCGCACATATATAGAGAGGGTGTTATCATGTTTAAAATGTACATGTATGTACATATATTGTTAAATCTGTTAAAGCTCTTGAATTATTACACGCACAATTTACTACATAGAACGTTTATTGGACACAGAAGATATTGGTTTAATGAGGGCGATAAATTTGATAAATAAGCATTTTCTAGATAGTTTTGAAAACATATCAAAACACAGTAGAGTACTCAAAATGTTTCAAAAAAAGGAAAACCACATCGATGCATAAACATTATGCAAAAAGTACTGCATCCAGGTAATTTCATTATCTTCACTTAAGCCACTCGTGCCTTCTTGGCGACCTTGGTAGTTGCTGTTGCTGGAGCATTTTGGAGGTGAGACAACTTGAAGATGTTCCCACAGTTGCTGCTGATTTCACACAATCTTACCACTTACATCCACATTTTGGAGGTGAGACCACTTGAAGATCTTCCCACAGTTAATGTTCTCCCGTGCATTAGTCTGTCTAAAATATATGTCCCTGACGTGGTATTCAACATCAGTCGTTTTGCAAAAAGAAATAATTGATTTGTGTTCCAAGAAATATTAGGTTCGTCCTACTAATGATAAAACAGAGAATAAGAGGTAGAGCAAGACACTAATGTAGTGATTCTTATTTTAGCAAGAAATATACCTCCTACAACCCTTGGATCATTCCGGTAGCTTTCCAGTAGTTGTGAAATGACACGATTCACCATTGTCAAGGGAAAAACATAATCTGAAATCATCAACGTCTTCACAAAGAAAAAGTCTCTTCATTTATGAAAGTATTGAATGGGCTTCATATGAAACGTTCTTTTACCTGGAGAACGTCACTAACTGTACTTTCACAGCTGTTCGTTCACCAATAATGTCTGCGAGAAGAGGAAAGCTTAATTATTAATCGATTACAATGGTAAAACTGAGATAAACAGCTAATAAGAGGATGTACCTAGAAGATGTGTATTCGTATTGGCTAGGCCAAGCAGCTAATCATGATCCCGAAAAACCAAATCAGAATTGGAGAACTCGTTCGGTTAACGCATGGAAAATGGTTGAATAACTGAACCGAATCGATAGAGGAAAATCGAACAGGCCCTAGTTCTTATTGCACCGAGTCACATCAAATCAGCCGAGTCTTAACATTGAATCAGCCTTGAAGTGGTGTCGAAAAGTGGCGAGACGGTGAAAATTAACGGTGGCAAGTAGGAGGGTTGACTGAAACAAATGTGAAGATGAACGCATAATCAACAAACGTGTTAAAAAGTAAATTAAAGAAAAGGTTCAACAAAGATCTGAATTTAAAAGTTACATACTTTATGAGTCTGAATGCATGAATAGTTTTAAAATACAATGATTATGAGATTAAGAACGGTAAAACCTTTGAATAAATGGGGAGCAGGTCCATCCCCAAAAACACGCAAGCCATTACACAGCAATTTTTTTTTTGGATTACAGGAACTCTGAGGATGATGCTCAAGCTATGAAGGGCTTACTTTTTTATAGGTGGAGAAACACCGACTATATGATGGATAAGCAGCATTGAATGATTAATCGTCCTCGATGTGCGTTGATCGAATTAACAGATTTTTAAAGCAATGAATGAAGACATCTTATGATGTCTTAGAAGATGGGAATCATAGACGATTCGACTCCATCGAAGAAGATAATCCCGTAACTGGTACCCTTTCGTACTGTGAGGAAGAAGACGAAAGATCATTAGTGAAACCCGATTTGCCATGAGCTATGCAGAGACGAAGAAGAACCTCACACGGGTCTAACCCTTAATGAAAACGCAGTGTCTCATCTCTGCAGAGCTGATAGCCATGATGGACTGTAAAAAGCTAAAAGAAGCTCAACTAAAACAATAGCCCAGACTAAGGCGTCGACTGTGAAAAATTAAAACGAAGCCCAGATGTTACAAAAGACCAAACGAATTGCACTCACGTTTTAACGAAACGCCACATTGATCAGCATGACACGTGTCGCAACGCCAGAGCTCGACTTTTCTAGGTGGAATCCTAGGTGGCGCAAGGAGGAGAGAAGCAAAGTCTATTTTATATAAATAGATTTATTATGTTCTCATGGCTTTCTCTTTTATCAAAATTTAGTTTGATACTTAAATTGATGTATCAACAAATCCCTTTCTTATTAATAGGTAAACAGTTTTAAATAATACCTTTT
This sequence comes from Raphanus sativus, assembly GCF_000801105.2. Taxonomy (NCBI): domain Eukaryota; kingdom Viridiplantae; phylum Streptophyta; class Magnoliopsida; order Brassicales; family Brassicaceae; genus Raphanus; species Raphanus sativus. The sequence continues at coordinate 24,124 of NW_026615509.1, read as the reverse complement.
AAAATACAACATATTTTTGGCATGATGTGTCAGCATAAGAGCTATTTTCAGCCAATGTTAATATAAGATCTATTCATTACTAGAATATTTACAATTACTGCAATTGGTCTCATTTTATGTCCACGCTTATACACATACGTATTGTATGGTTTATAATATTTTCCATGTTTTTTCTTTGTGACCGTGATAAAACGAACCATACGTGTAATAATAAAACTAAAAAGATGTTTCAATCATGTTTTTCTCTTATACCAAAAAGACGTTCTAAATTTTTCATATTAGTTTAATCTTTTCATCATAATTTTTGGAGTGCAAGGAATTTTCTCTATTAATATCAGCTATGTTTTTTGGAGTGCAGGGAATTTTTGTGATGGTTATCATATTTTTTTATAATCTTCATTCCATGCAAGTCTAACAACGTTCTGCTTGAATTTCCGCACTATTCAATAACGATAGTTCATAAAGAAATATTGTTTTTAACTTTGAGTCTGGTCAAAGTACGGTTGGCCAAATTATCTTTCAAACATATTTAAATTCTGAATGGAGAATTGTAATTAACATTAAATATATGACTAAAATTTTGGGTAACTTTGAACAATCATGAAGAGTGATTTTTAAAATTTTGAATTGGTCATCACGCTAATCCTCCTATATATTAAAAGAGAAGTACAAACGCCACGTGGCGCTCACACAGTTCTTCTCACGAAAATTCTCGCATTTCTATTGGTCGAATTTTTCTAATTATTCTTTTTGATTTATTTTTTTCATCGACTTTTTAATTGGAAAGTGACATTAATTATCAAACGCACTAACTATTTCTTGCGCAAGAATCGTAATCAATGTCGACCATTAATCATAGCTTGCAGAAGAATTTTAATAAATGTCGACTAATCATTAAATGTCTTAATGGGAAATACGTTTTATATTTTATTAGGAAACTAATTATTATCAACATACATTATTTATATTTTTATTAGGAAACTAATTATTATCAACATACCTTATTTATATTTACTACTTGCGCAAGTTTCGCATCGTATAAAATGCATATTCGTGATTAATTTTACAAATTTATTATGTTTATCTGTTAAAATATTATGATATTATAGCTTATCATGCAAGCTAAATCATTGAGAAACGTCCACCAATTTACTATATATAAGACATTCACAGTAGAAGAAACGAAGCAACTGACTTTTTATTCTGAATTTTTTTATGTTGATATTGTTTTTGTTATTTTACATCATTAAACTTTTATATATACATATTTCATCATAGCTGACTTTTCTTTTGGTTTATATGCAGATGTCCTATTATAACGATTTCACCACGATGCATGTTAATTTTTTTGTCTCTCTATATGATTTGATTAATCGTAGATTTATTTGAAGCAAGATCATGACCGTAATGAAGACATGATCAGAAGTGCTCTTCGTGCTATCTCATCGTTGGATCATCAGGTTCTCTTTCCATTTTATGATTTTCCTCTCTTTTGCGTTAACATTCAAACTAATCTGTTCTTTTTTTTTCTCATTTAATTAAATGAACAGTAGAGTGGATTACAACCACAAGTTCAAGAGCTTAATGGCTGAGATGAAGAGGTCTGAATCATTGTGGGGGAAGTATCAGACAATCCGCAATGAGTAAAAAGAGTGTATGTTCTGTTATTTACATGTTGAACCATAAAAGCTATCGATAATGTTATAGCCTTGTTTTTTTCAATTTTAAAATCAGCAACAAGTCTGTTCTTTTTTCTTTTTGCCTTTTAAATTTTCTTTTTGTGGCGAGGGATTTTATAGCCTTGTTTTATTTGGCTTTTCAATGGTTGCTGTTGTGCTTTCATACTTATGATCGAATTTTAAAAACGAGTAGAAACGATAACTTGGTGGTCTCTCGGAAAGTGAAAGCCTGAGAAGCTTGGACTGTATGAACTATGAATTGCTAATTTCATTAATCATAACTTGCGCAAGAATATTAATAAATGTCGATCATTTACATTAATTGCTAATCTCATTAATCATAACTTGCGCAAGAATTTTAATAAATATCGACCATTTTTATTAATTTATAATCTCATAAATCAAAACTTGCGCAAAAATATTATTAAATGTCGACCATTTATTAATGTCTTAATGGCATAATACGATTTATATCTAATTAGGAAACTTATTATTATGAACATACCTTACTTATACCTTACAAATTTAATATATTTCCTTTAACCAATTGCTCTCATTAATCATAATTTGCTAATCGGAATATTACATTAATTGCTCTCATTAATCATAACTTGCGCAAGAATTACAATAAATACTTGTTTTAATAAGTTTCCTTTTTACAAATTCAGAATTAAAATATTTTCATATGTATTTTTCTATTGGTTTTTTAATTTATAATTTTAGTTTATATATGCGCAGACCAACGATTATGACGTTTCCTCATGTGGATCCATATGTACTTAAATGATCATATCATCCAAAACACGTAAACTACAATGTAAATTTCATGCTTTGTTACTTTCTCTATGTTTTCAGATAATTATTTGCTTATACATCAAAGAACAAAATCTTTAATCAATATTTTATTATAAAAGTTAGTATAACTTTTTATACATATTATCAACTTTGTACTCAAATATGATTTTATACAATTTATCATATTATAAAATGTATATCTTATAAATTCATATATATAAACTATATAGTTTTTTTGTCATTTTTTATCATCATAAACTATATAGTTCTATGTCAACTATATTATAATTTGATTGGCTGATTTATTTTTATAATTCTTGCGAAAGTTTTAATCACATTTATTGATATTTATTGAGAATCTTTTATTCTTGTACAATGGGGTATCACATTAATTCGACTTTTAAATCTTTCTAAATTTTCAAAGTCGTTTTTAATCTTGTTGCGTTATTTTAAATAAATCTAACTTGCGCAAGAATACTAATATTTAATTCAAATCAGTTTATGATATTGTATATTTAATAATTTTATTTATTCTTGGGCAATGTGATATCACATTAATTGGACTTTTAAATCTTTATAAATTTTCAAAGTCATTTCTAATCTTGTTGCCTTATAATTTGATTGGCTGATTTATTTTTTAATTTTATTATTTTTCTAAAAACCTATCCTACGCCATCTATTTCTCTCATCTCCTTCTCTTTCTTCTTCTCGATTTCACTTTATACTAAAACAAAACTAAACGGAGTAAGGGAAAGTTGAGAACACATATCTGCACATTTTTGATAGATCATGCATCGATTATTATTATTTTTTCTTGCGCAATTAATATGATCTCTTATGAATCTATTATAAATATAAGTTACCTTATTTATTTGAATAATTCTTGCGAAAGTTTTAATCACATTTATTGATATTTATTGAGGATCTGTTATTCTTCACAATGGGGTATCACATTAATTCGACTTTTAAATCTTTCTAAATTTTCAAAGTCGTTTTTAATCTTGTTGTCTTATTTTGAATAAATCTAACTTGCACAAGAAGACTAATATTCGTGTAGATGCTTTGCATGATATCTATCTTGGAAATTTCGGTCTCCTGAACAAGATAGAGACCCTTATGACTAATATTTCGTTGGTGGAGTTCCCAACGAAATATATCATTCAACACAATTCCATTAATAAATTGTATGAATATATTATTTGATACTAACTTGTCGTGCAATCATATTTAAACACAATAATAAATATGATAACAAGTTGCGCAAGTAATCCACATTGAAAATAAGGTAAGTTATTAATAAAAAATTAACAATTTATAAACATGGTAAATTACATTTAAAATCGTGAAGTAAATACTCTTGGGATTCAAATTACTGTTAAAAGAATGTTTACATTTTTGTATTTTTCAAAAAAAAGGTTTACGATGAGGGGGAGAGAGAGAGGGAGATTTAGTGTTTTGGGTATACCCAATGATTTACAGTTTAGTGTTTAGGATTTATCCAAGGGTTTAGGGTTTATCCAAGGGTTTAGGGTATATCCAAGAATTTAGGGTTTAGTGTTTTTGGTTTTTTACCCAAGGGTTTAAGCTTTGTCCAAGGGTTTAGGGTATAGTGTTTATTGTTTATGATTTACTTTTTTGTGACGATTTTAAAATTGTTAAAAAAAATTCTTCTTTTCGCAGCTACTAATATTTTTCATTTATTTTAAAAACTTAACACAAATTATTATTATTTTATTTATTATCTTTAAAAGAAGATGTACATTAATTGGCAAACTATGATTAGTTGGTAATTCACCCAAGAATTACAACATTCATCTGTTTGACATGTTATTACAACATTTATCTGTTTGATTTCTAGGAAAGGTGATCTTAGAACATTAAGATACCTATTATATTATCATAAATTGATCTGCAGTAAATATGATATCAACTTGCCAAAGCAATCCGTATTTAATATAAGGTAAGTTATTAAAATTTTAAAACCAAATTAACTAAAGGTAAATTATTTAAACAAAGTAATAAATATGATACCAAGTTGCGTAAATAATACACAATGAAAATAAGGTAAGTTATTAATAAAAAAATTAACAAGTTACAAATAGGAAAGTAACACAAATTTGAGAGAGAGAGAGAGAGAGAGAGAGAGAGAGAGAGAGAGAGAGAGAGAGAGAGAGAGAGAGAGAGATTAGGTGTTTTGGGTATACCCAAGGGTTTACAGTTTAGTGTTTAGGATTTATCCAAGGGTTTAGGGTATATCCAAGATTTTAGAGTTTAGTGTTTGAATTTTTACCCAAGGGTTTAAGATTTGTCCAAGGGTTTAGGGTATAATGGCAGCTAATAATATTTTCATTTATTTTAAAAACTTAACACAAATTATTATATTTTATTTATTATCTTTAAAAAATGTTGTACATTATTTGGCAAACTATGATTAGTTGGTAATTCACCCAAGAAAAATTCATGATAAAATATTAAACTAGGAAACATTCCTATATAAATCAAAATTGTGGTAGTTAAAAAAAATAATCGGTGAATTAAAAGAATGTTTATATTTTTCAAAAAAAAGGTTTACGATGAGAGGGAGAGAGAGAGAGAGATAGAGAGATAGAGAGATAGAGAGATAGAGAGATAGAGAGATAGAGAGATAGAGAGATAGAGAGATAGAGAGATAGAGAGATAGAGAGATAGAGAGATTTAGTGTTTAACCCGCGGGTCCCGCGGGTTAAACACTAAATCTCTCTATCTCTCTCTCTCTCTCTCTCTTAAATAGATACAAAATATTCCGTAATATTTAACCCGCGGATCCTGCGAATTACCTGCAAATTTGGGCGGGACGGGTGCAGGTATTTTGAATCTTTCATTGCGGGTCATGCAGATCGAAATTATGAGTAAAAAAACTAGGTGACCCGCGGATTGGCGGGACGGACGGGGTGGGTCGATCCGCAGACCCAGCTCTACCCGTATAATTTGAATCTGTACAATGCCCGCACAGGGTGCGGGCCGGCCAACTAGTTATACATTGAATGTAAATATATTCCTACATATTTTACTAATCAATGCTATCAGAGATATTCTTAATTTACGGCAAGTAAATTGTTTGTCCCTCATATATTAAAGTCGAAATATTGACTTTAATGCGTTCACACTAATTTTGTCACGTATCGTTTTCACAGTTAATTGAAAAATTGATTGAATATAATTGCTATAAATTGTTTTTCTATCCTTTAAATAAAAGCTACGAAATTATCAAATATGACTAATATATATATATATGAAAATTAATAATTCCAATAAATGAGATTCGATAACAATTTATATATCATCTATCATTTTTATATAATTTTATATTATTAAAATAAATTAAACAATCAAATTAGCTACAAAATTAAAATTTAGATTTCTTCGTATATGTTATATTTTGAATTAAAACCCGACAATAAATTACTAAAACTGTTAAAATTATTATGTTAAAAATTAATGATCAATGGTTTAACATCCTTTATATATGATACACTAAAAATGAATCATTGCTACTGTCAAGTTAACAGTTGCAATTGTAATATTTGAGATTCAAATCCAGAGGACCAGTCTATACTCTAGTTCTATGAGTTCCGAAATCAAGCTAAAATGAAGATAATGATTTGGTTTAAGAAGTGACGTAGAGAACAAGTAAAAGCACAAGTGATGAATTCAAGTTAAAAGGAGTTAATCTAAGATGAATGCGAGTGATCTCAATCACGACCGAGCAACTATTCAGGTTCGATTCAATTCTATCTAGAACTCGGAGAACAGGCTAGAACAACACACTGTCGTGTAGTTGATCCTTTCACCGATCAGACCCAGCTCCTAAGATATCGCTTGGTCTGAGATCTGATGGTGAACCTTAACGATTGACTCCGATTTTTTCACAATGCACCTCAACATCTACTTTCGTGTGGCTAAGGATGCAATGCTCATTCATACAGGATCTAGCAACCTATTACACTTTTGATGCACAGATTTACTTGGGATCAAATGCTAGATGATTAGTTTAACGCAGGCATGAAACAATGAATGGATGAAGATTTACTAAATGATAATCTATCTATGCTCAGTCGCGAATGCATTCTATCACCGTAGATCAACAGTCAACTACTCAATCATGATGCAGTGAAGAACAACATATGAAACTGAAATACTCATGATCAGATTAAGAAGAATAAAACTAGGGTTCAGGTTATTCTTCGAATGAAGAGGTGAGCCGTCGCCCTTACAAAAAGCTTGAATCCAAAAGTATGAAACTTGTCTTCCAAAAACTAGCGTAAGAAAATAGTAAAAAAATAGATAGCGTTTTATATGGAGGCGCCAATCAGAAGAAAAGAGATTAGGGCAACAGGGCTTTAATTCCCGAAATAAAGAGTTTCCATATTCGTCAGGAACAATCTCCGGATCACTCCGTCTGCTTGTTCCGCTTGAGAGAGAACAGTCTCGGGACTGTTCTACTTGAGTGTTCTCCGCAGGATTGCTCCAAAAGGACATCTTTTCATCAGACACCTTCTCTTTTCTCTTCTACTAACTCCAGACCTGTAAAAAGTCAAAAAGACTAGACTGACACGAATTAGTGACTTGAAACAAATGAAAACATATATACAATGATGTGAAAACACCATATATCAATATATTAATTGAGAAACATTACAAGATTATTTTATAGTTATGTGTCACCATGAGAATGAAATTCAGAATTTTTAGAAAAAATAGATTGGTCCATCTTAATTTATATTATACTTTTTATTAAACTAACTATCAAATCGATAAATAGTATACAAAAGAATAATCTCGCACTTTCCTTACATAAAAGATATAGAATTACCTAATAAGATTAACATATATATTACGATTAATGATTATGAATGATAAATATTTGATAACAATTTTTGTATCTTAGCTCTTTTTGTTTAATTTTATATTATTAAAAGATATTAAACAATTACATTAACCATATAATAAAAATTAGATTTTTTCTTATATGTTATATTTTGATTTTTAAACAACTATAAATTATTAGAAATTTTAAAATCTCACTTTGAAAATTTTGTATTAATATTGTATTAATATTGATTTTTATTTAATAAATATTCAAATTAAATAATATATATATATATTCAGCTAACGACTTAAAACAAGAAAATATGCTGTATCGATTTAGTCGTCCAGTTGAAACCCTTCAAAACCATTAAAATAGTTTTCAATGATGTTAAAGTAAATTATTAAAAAATTATAAAACATGTTTTTGTAATAAAAATTCACGTGATGACGACATTACGATTCGGTCCACAATTACAATTACAAATGCTCAGACCAACATATAAATAATTATATAAGAAAACCCAATTGTATGCATATTAAAAAAAAACTCAACACATATAAATATTTAATTTATCAATACTACTCCCTCCTTTTCATTATGTAGGTAGTTTTAATCAAAACTTTTTGTTTCACAATATAAGGTGTTTACATGATCCAAAGTAATTTTTGCATTAATTAGATATTAGATGACCAATCAAATAATACATGCTTTTTAGTTATTGGTTGAATTTTTATATTAAATACTATTTTTTCAAAAATAATCATTTTCTTGATATTAACACTTTTAAGTAAAACTACTTACAAATAAAAACAGAGGAAGTATATAGTTCTAATTTTTATTATATAACTTTACCCTGCGCAAAGCGCATGTTTTATCTGTATTAATATTAGGCCTGTTATTTTTACCGTCGCTGATGCAGCTGTGAATGACCAAAATTATAACTGACTTTTTGTTCAAGTATGTAAGTATGTGGAGAACACCGATGGCAGCTACTTTCCACCATTAAAATCAGACGCAGTTCTCGTTTGACTGTCACTGGTTTACACGGCGTCACGATTTGTAAAAAGTAATCGCAGCGACAGCTCGTTTATTCTCCACCATCTCCACCATTTATTTTCCCGATTTTGATGTGTAAATTTTGAGACGCTGAACGCTGCCTCATCGATCGTAAAAAAAGAACAGGCCTATTATCCCCGAATTCCTTTTTAAAGAGGTTTAGAGGTTTCTACTAAAACCGCCGTTTGGTTTGTACATTTTTATTTTAACAATTCATTCGAGCAAGAACCAGAAAGGGTTTCTGATATAATTAATGAAAACCAGACTATAGATAAATGTCTTTAGCAAACATATTCAGCAAGCATAGGGGTTGGTGATTAAAACTCCTCTAGATTCAGTACAAAATACAGCAGCAACACACATCATTATATAATATAAATTCCAAACTGAACATACTTAGTTCCCGACTTTCAGAAACTATATTTAACAATAAACTAGCTTAGACCTCATATAGTAGTCTAGGCGGCGGACGGAGCTTTGGCGTAGTGAAGCACACCAGCTTCAGACGAATCTGTATAGAACTGTGGAAGGGGGGTTTTTTGCTTTCTGTGGACCTCTTCTTCTTCTTGTTTCCGACGCACATTCATGTTCTTGTAATCAAGAGTCTCGTCGTTGTAAATGTCCCACCACTTCTCTACAAGCATCTTGATGTCTTGTCTTTCCATATTCTCTTCTTGGCCAGTGAACCTAATAGAAAGATATAAGCAATCTAAGATCTTTCTCCTTTTTAATATTTACGTTTTATAAATTAACAAAAACATAATTAGAATTTAGATCTTATACCGCCAAGGCTTAGAACCAGCTGCGCAGTAATGAACAACCTTCGCTTTGTCAAGCTCTATGTTCTCTGGATGCCTCCAGAGCATGGCTAAGACAAGATTATATACTGGTGGAATTGGCTTGTATATATCTTTGAAGTACATGTTCAAGAAGTCCTAGAAAACACACAAATCAACTTAATCATATAATGAAAACACAGTTATTTTGAGGATAATTTATCCAAAAAAAATGTATCCTGAACATTTTATTCCTAAGTATATATGTATGTTTATTTATTACAAAAATGTGTAAATTTTTTTTTACCTGTTCAGCAAAAGGTGTGGGAGGGACAACGTTGAGAGTCTCCAAAAGGTTGTAATAAGTGGGGAGGCTTGGCTCATAGACGAACATGCCAGCGTTGAAGTACAAAGGTGGCTTAGGACCAAGCTCAGGCTCAGGCCATGTCACCTTGTCGGGGCACTGTTGACAGTAGCCAATTTTGTACTGAGGCGTATGGCTCCATGTCTTCTCACAGAAACAGTCTTTAACGGCGTAGAAGTTTCCGTCAGGAAGATCAAACAAGTGATCTATATTCTGAAACACTTGTATGTCTCCGTCCAAGTATATCATCTTGCTATACTCTACCAACTGTATCCAATATTTATGTTATATAAAAGATACAACTCAAAATTTAATACGAATATTCTGAACATAGGAAAACAAATTTAGTATACCCTAGAAACTATCATTTTTTTGGTATATATACCTTCCAAATACGAAGCTTGGAGTAGTTGAGGACGTAGTAAGCCATGGCGAACTTAGTTTGGTTCTCAGGCGGACAAACCGGCTGGATCTCGTTCACGAGACATCCTTGCTCTAATAGTTGTCTCCTGTGATTCACCGGCACGTCCGGTAACACAGCAACCACTAATGGGTACTTGCTCTTAGCTTTCTTTAGCCCTTTGGCGAGACCAACCACTCCCTTCACGTAGTCTCCGTTCCCGGCGAGGAACGTCACGTACGCTCTCTTCTTCCCTCCATTACTTAACTTGGTGTTGATCACAGGTGCCATCTTGTCTCTGAGTTTTTAAAAAGAGAGAGAGGGATAAGCTTTTTCTTTGTGATAAGTTGAGTTGATAAGTGAGAAGCCAAGCTTGGCTTTTATAGGCGTTAGGGGTGATTATGGCTAAATTTAAGTGTGGTTAATTATCCAGAGATGTAGGAACCAATGAAAGAAGAGATTATTCATCTGACTGTTATACGCTTTGACTGTGCTATATCCAACGGCTGAGCTTCGTATTAATTTGTAAGAGTGGGACCACTCGGTTAAAGATGATGACATGGCAATTGGGTGGACCGTGTGTTAACGAAAACATGTGGACCACTTACCGCAATAGCAGAATCGAAAGGCGATTGGTTGAAGCGTCTCCGTCTAGTTCATACAAGGCGGTGGTAGTGCCACGTGGCTTCGAGTGGAACCCATGAAGAAGCCATGATTGGTTGTTGTAATTCAAGTGCTGAACATTACTCGTTGTAGTAATTTTGGTCAGACCCATGACCGACCTACTATACTATTACGTATCCCCTTGACATTATTTGCGAAGTGATTTGCCACATGTCTTTTCTACAATCGTTTTCACAAAAAAAATTGTGACGTGGCTATTAAGATTGATGACATGTCATATGGTTAAATATGACATGGACAATTACATTTAGTGATGATATATATTTTGGAAATCTTTGTAGAATATAGCAATAACTCATATATTACATTTAATATTGATTTATATTTGGTAAACTTTGTAGAATATGGTAATAACTCATAAATTATCACTAAAATAAATATATTCAAATATGACATTTTGAATTTCGAAATATTATATAATTTTACTTTTATAATTATAAAATTTTTATTATCTAAAAGTTTTTGAATTTTCTGAATTTAAAAAAAAAAATCGTAATATCATTAGTTTCTTTTAGATATCTACAAATTATGTAAATATTATTTAGTTTTATTTTTTGATAACTATACAATTTTATATGATTTTTAGTAATTTTGTACAAGTTGATTTAATACATTTAACCAAATGAAATAAATAAATTTTTATCTAAGATTTTAACCTTATATATACACATATATATTCTTAAATATAAATAAAATAAAAAAAAAATATTTTCTCTTAATTTTATGCTTAATTAATGATATTTATATTAATTATTGGTAAAAATAACAAAATATATAATATTAATAAATTACATTTTAAAATATAAAATTTAACTTTAAAAAAATTCATCACTACACATGGTGCAGGAAAACACCTAGATTAATAATTGTGACATGGCTACTAAAACTGATGACATGTTTTAAAGATTAATATGACATAGAAAATTATATTTAAAGATTAATATGACATGGAAAATCATATATTATATTTATTGTCGATTTATATTTTTGGACTTTTTAAAAATATGGTAAAACTCATAAATCATCATTAAAATAAATATATTCAATATGGCATTTCAAATTTCGAAATATCATTTAAATTAAAAATATTTCAAAAATATATACTTAATTTTAGAAAATTATAAAAAGAAATAAATCATAAAATCAAATTAAATCGTAAAATCATTAGTTTCTTATATATATATCTACAGATTTTATAAATATTTTTTAATTTTAATTTTTGACAATTATGCAATTTTCCATATTTATTTAATATATTTAATTAAAATATATAGATAGAAAAATCTACCTAAGATTATAATTTTAAATATATACATGCACATTCTTAAAAATAATTCAAAATAAACTAAATTGTTTTTATCTTAATTTTAATATTCAGTTAAATCAAATTTGTATTAAAATTTTTGATAAGAAAAATAAAATTTATAATATTAATAAAATAATTTAGACATTTTCTATAATATAATAATATTTCTAGAAAATAAAAGATTGATTATACATAAACGAAATTTATTTGTATTTTTCTTCATATTTTTCCAAAAACATAAAAAACAGAAAATATCTATCAAATTTCAAAATATAGACTTATATATTTTATCAAAAACATATATAAATTATACATAAATATATTTATGAACCTAAGGTAAGCTAAAAAAATGTAATTAGCAAAATATTTTTATTTTAGTCTAATTATAACCAAAATATTATGATTAAAAAATTATATAGCCCAATATACCAAATCCAAGTAATGAAATCAATCAAAATATGAACAATCAACCAATTATTATGACGTATCTATTTTGCATATATTCATTTACGTGAATAAATTTTTAATATTTTACAAGTTATGTTTATTAATGAATATCTGATTTACTTTTTTCTATTTTTATAAAATAAAATATATCAAATTATACAAAATTTTATGAAATATATTTACAAATATAAAAAGATAAACTGAATTACCTACTAATACGATAATTTTAACCTAATGAGACAAATCATCATTAATTTTGAGTCTATATACAACTCCAAAAAAGGGTTGAAATAATACAAAATATCATACTTAAAACATAAAGATATTTAATACAATTTTTTATACATACAAATAAAAGATTACTTAAAACATATAAACAAACAAAATAAAGTATTTATTTATAAATATTTATTACCGTGCATGAGCACGGGAGAATCACCTAGTTTACTTGATGAAATCTTTACAAAATCAAAATGCAAAAATGTTACACTGCGTTAGTTTTTTCAAAAACATTCTAGTTTTTTTTTTTTTTTTGCTAAAACAAAAACATTCTAGTTGCCAGCTTCTGTTTTATGAAGTCTAACCCAAATTTTGGTGATTTTCTTACTCTCAAATTCGTAATATATTTTATCATTGTATTATACCCAGATAAATTGTAGTAGTGAAGTAGTGCTGTTCTCATGACTAAATATTTTTTTGCAGTACGATTGCAGTTGAGTGATTTTTCTGTCATCCAAACATTTGGATATATAATAGCTGACGTACCGACCATATACTCGTAAAGACAAAAGCCCTACCGACATATGTAATTAATATGGAGCTACGACTAATTTAAATAATCCGTCCGTTGATTACAAAAGGACTAATCCACTCTGGTAGAATATTATTTGGAATAAAAATTCCACAAGCATTCTGTAAGATGGTTCCACAAGATTAAGACATGCAGTGGACAAAACCTCACCTTGCCAAAAACACCATGCCCCTTCTATTGGTAGCTATGGGCCAACAATAAATTTACGTTGAATCGAGAGTTTTCTGGTCATTGTTATCACATGAAGTGTTTATAGTGATATTTTGTCACGGTTGAAGAAAATGTAACAATTCGACCGCCATGGTTAATGAGCGTTGCCACAAACCCGAATGTTATAAAAAAAATTGTGTAGTGAAGTATTTTGGTTAACGCTCACAAGAAAACTGATCATGCGCGTGTTATTTTAAGCGTGCATACGTGCGCCTTCTTGATCAATTTCATGAAAAAGTAAAGTTTTGTAAAAGATATTAGTGACTTCTGAAGTTCTCTGGAAAACGTAATATTGACAAGAAAGTACTATTATATTAGTCTTTAGATGAATTCATATCCACATATGGATAAGATTTCTCAAGAAAAGTTATACGTGTCTTGAGTCTAAGTTTTTAACTTCCACAATGTGTCTTTATCATGCACGACTTAACTGTCTAGCCTAGCTAGTTTCGGACGTTAGTCATTATTTTCTTGCATGTGTACTCAAGTTTGAGTTTTCTTGCTGAATCGATGTGTACCATTCTTGTCTTGTTCGTGACGCCTACACCACCACAATTTTTTTGGAAAATTCACCATGATTATGACAAATGGGTCCGAACTCGAACCGAAACTTATCTTGCTCTATAGTCTGTACTGTTATGATAGTTGAAAGTTCGGTTAGATTCAGGTTTAGAGAGGGGATACCAAATTGAAATTGTTTTTCGTTTGGCTTCTAAACTCGGTTATAATTTTATCTTAAACCGGAACAAATATACACTTGAGAGGACACCAAACTTGCAGAACCTTCTACGGTGGAAAAAAAAACAATCATACAAGCCAATAATGTTTCTATATATATGAGTAGTTCTTAGGATGGAGGAACAAGCTTCTTGCTTAGAACCATGCCATCAGTAGTGAAATCCCCTTCTTTGCGGAAAGTTCCACGACCAAAATCAAGGTTGTATGAGTCAGTGAGGCCCTCCACTAAGTCGAACTCTGGTTTCCATCCCAGAACATGTTTTGCTTTCTCTACCGATGCAAAGAAATGCTGCAAGAACATTACATAAATAAAAAACTCTAGCCTTCAACAACTTGGTTTCTTTGATGTTGTGAAGTCTGAATCATTTGAATGTTGGAGTTTTACCTGGTCACGGAAAGGGAACGCCTTCTTCTTCCCAAAGTCAAACTTTTTCGGGTTGTAGTGAACAATCTCGGGCTCTGGAAACCCACCAGCCTGAAAGAGTTGATAACATCACAAGTTTACATCAAGCAATGATCCAAAAAGGCTCAGTGTATGCATATATCATCCAAGAAGACCACAAAGAGATGCACCTCTGCGCAAGCTCTTGCTAAACCATCAAAGGTGACAGACATACTTCTCTCCTGAGATGTTGAATATCTCTTTGCTGGCTTTCTCGTTGCCAAGCACGGCGAAAAAGGCTGTTGCCAAGTCCTGAACTCACAGAACCATTTGATGTTACAGATCATTACTACTGAAGAGTGATCAGAGAGGAATGAAAGATGCTGAGTTTGCGTTAACTGTCCCATGCAACATAATGAGTTCTCTAAACATGGAAATCTAGCTTAAGAATATAATAGAAAGTAAGGTGTGTGACCTTAACGTGACCGAGTTGTGACTTGTGAGATCTGAATCCCAGAGTTTGGAACTGGGATTGGGCGACCAGCTTTTAGACGGTGAAAGAACCATTCTTCAACGGGGTTGTAGTTCAATGGACCGTAGATGTAGACAGAACGTATAGAAGTCCAGTTGACACCTTTTGATTGCAGTAAGCTCTCTGTCTCCAGGTTCCCCTTGTGCCTGCTCTTCTGGTCAACTGCATCCACCTGCATCAGTTATGTCCCAAATAATTAAAAAAAATAAATTATAAATTGACTAAAATAATAATCAGCTGATTAAACGCTCTCAATTATTGATTAAGAATTAGATTAGTTTACATACCTCACGGTGTGGCAATATATTTGACTTCAGATAAACACCAGCTGAAGAACAGTAGATGTACCTATAAAATCAACACACATATTACAGTTTTGAATGAGCTAACCATTGCGCATACCAGCTAAGAGCATGTTTATTGAGGGAACCCACTTAGGTAGCTTAGTGATATTTTTATTATTAAAGTGTAGTTAAGCTACTTTGCCAAAAGATGTTTAAAATTATTGGTTTATTGGTAGTCTCTTAATTAGGGGCCCTTAAAAATTAAAAATTATTAAACACAATTTTATTTAAAAAAAAACAAAGTTAAGCATAATATTTGAAACATAGATTTTAAAATAAAAACATAAAAACATAAAAACATAAAAACAAAGATTAGTAAATAAACGACAATAACAATAATTTGATAGAGGGATCGAAACTTAGTTGTTGTCTTGATGACGCCCAAATTTACGCCATATATGTTCAACTAAATCACGTTTGAGCTGTTGATGCAGTTGTTTATCAAGAATATTTCTTCGAACACCTATCTCATCAGGGATACTTGAAAGGTTATTTGTAGAAAATGTGAGATCGATATGTGAACTTCCGCTGCCTTCTCCTTGAAAGAAATTGGTAACACTGGAAACATCAATTTGAGGGTGTAGATCTCGTTCGTTTTCTATTATCATATTATGGAGTATGATACATGCTCTCATAATCTTCCCGATCTTGTCTTTATCCCATCAGCGTGCTGGATTTTTAACAATGGCAAATCGAGCTTGCAAGACTCCGAAAGCACGCTCGACATCTTTTCTCGTAGCTTCTTGAAATTGAGCAAATAAAGCCGCTTTCGGACCTTGTGGCAGTAAAATAGATTGGATAAAAGTTGACAACTTCGGATAAATACCATCGGTGAGATAGTAAGCCATTGAATAAGGATTTCCGTTCACCGAGAAATTCACTTGCGGAGCTCGACCATATATTATGTCATCAAAAACAGGTGAGCGATCAAGAACATTGATATCATTGAAGGTACCTGGAGATCCAAAAAACGCATGCCATATCCAGAGATCATATGAAGCAATCGACTCTAAAACGATAGTTGGTTTATCCGAACCTCGAGAAAATTGCCCTTTCCAAGCGCCAGGACAATTCTTCCACTCCCAATGCATACAGTCGATGCTTCCTATCATCCCGGGAAATCCACGGTGCTCTCCAATATAAAGTAGACGTTGAAGATCAGCCGGTGTTGGTCTTCTTAGATACTCATCGCCGAACAATTGAATTATTCCTTCCACAAAATTCTCCACACATAACCGAGCAGTGGTTGCGGCAAGCCGGATGTATTCGTCTACCGCATCGAGCGCAGAACCATATGCCAACACACGAATAGCTGCTGTACACTTTTGAAGTGCAGAGAGACCAGACCTTCCGGTAACGTCTTTCTTCTGACGAAAGAATTCAACTTCATTGGAGAGGCGAGTAACAATATGCATGAACAATGGTCTGCTCATTCTAAATCGTCGTCGGAATAGATTTTCTTCATATGTGGGAGTCTCACTGAAATAATCATTCCATAACCGGCGGTGACCTTCTTCACGATTTCTTTCGATAAAAACTCTTTTTTTTCTTGTCTTCTCTCCGTCTTGTTGATCACCGTAAGCATCCACCAAATTCTCGAATGCTTGATCAAAATATTGATCAAAATAATCATCGAAAGCTTCATCAATATCACCCTCAACATCGTTATGAGAAGAAGACGCCATGTGATTTTTGAGAATCTTCAAAAAAAATAGACAAACATTAGTATTTTACTTAATTACAAATTAATCATAAAATAGACATTTTATTATGTAGATTTGAGAATCTTTAAACAAAATATGCAAACTTAAATAATCTTGAAATAAACAAACATTAGTGTTTTACTTAATTACAAATTAATCATAAAATAGACATTTTATTATGTAGATTTGAGAATCTAGAAACAAAATATGCAAACTTAAATAATCTTGACATTGGAGTTTGATGAGAATGGTTGATGAGAATGGTTTATTAAATAGAATCTTACCAAGTTTGGTTTGCTTTAAAGTTTGGTTTGAATGGTTGATGAGATTGGAGTTTGATGAGGATGGTTTATGGGATTGGAGTTTGATGAGAATTACAAAGAAGAACAAGAACGTAAAAGACACAAACTCACAAGATGAAAATAGAGAGAAATGATAACAATAACTTCATCATATTGTTTGAATTTATAACATTCGACTACAACAGACAAACTCACAAGACAGACAGTAGACACTAGACTACAACACTCGTGACCTCACAAGACACAGTCACTCTCGTGACACAAGACGACAACAACACACACACACAGTCACTCTCGTGACAGAAGACAACAACACTCTTGTGACACTCACTGTCTCCACTCTCTTCACCTGCAACAAGAAAAAAAAAACAAGCTTTTGAATAAGTACAAGAAACTGAACAAGAACAAGAAACTGAACAAGAACAAGAAACAAGAAACTTACCTAAGGAGACATCATGTCATCGATGAGCTTCTGCTTGAGGGCTTCCTCACTCTCCGTTAGAGGTTCCTTTTTGCCCATAAGCTTGTCAAGCAGACTCATCCTATGGTTACCCTGTTTCATTTTCAAATCCTCACGCTTGATTGTCCACATACTCTCAAACTCGCCCAGTGATTGCACCTTCTTCTTACCACTCGCCTTTGCAGCTTTAATACCAGGAGGATGCTTGTTTGCAGTAGCTTCCGAGGGAGATGATTCTGCAACGTCGTCACACTTCCTCTTCTTCGACCTCCCATTGGTCTTAGCAGTACCAAGGTCACACCACTTCTGGTCGTAGCGGAGCTCCTTCCATGCGTGTTCCAGTGTGAACTTCTTATTCTTAATGGCGAGGAATATGCGATGAGCATTCTTGAGTACATCATTCTCGTTTTGGCCACTTGTTTTCTCCCTAGTAGCCGCTTCATACGCACCACAGAACTTGGAGACTTCGTCATTGATTCTGTGCCATCGATGCTTGCAGTTCTTTGGCTCTCTCTGAGTTGCAGTAGCCTCCTGACTTGCAGCATAGTAGTCAGCAACTCTTCTCCAAAATGCGCCTGCTCTTTGCTCGTTGTTAACCACGGGATCTTTGCTCGTGTTTAGCCACGCGCTGATGAGCACAACATCATCAGATGCTGTCCATCTCTGTCTTCCTTTTGGCTCTGCAGGCGTGTCTCCATCAAAGCCGCTTGATGCTTCCCCTCCTTGACTACCTACAAATGGAAGTTGTGATGAGGAAAGTGAGACGCTATCTTCATAGTTACCAAACGAAACACATTGTTGACTACATAGAAGATCAACAAACTTTGAGGCTCCAGTAGATGGATCCATATCAAGAAAAACAGATAGAAAATAAAGATATAAAATAACAAGTTTTGTCAAAGTTGAAGAAGAACAACACGGTTTGCTAAAGAAGAAGAAGAACACGGTTTTAATAACTAAAACGCATTGATCACAATGCCAACCATAACTGACTTGACACATAACCACAAACCTTCCTCACAGAGCACCATTCAATTCTATCAAACCATAAAATATATTTAAGACAACTATTATCTCAACTATAAAAGCTATTTATTACCTAACCTAACACATAACTACAATTCAATTCATTTAAACAAATGAGTATACATAAACAATCGCAACATTTGTGCTTTATCCAATTCAAACAAGAGTGAAAAACAACAACAACCGCAACATATATGAGAAACCACAGAGTAAAAAACAATTCAAAACATCAAAGCCAAAGGTTTAATACAATTCAAATTTCATTTCAAGAAATAATATTAAACAACAACAATCGCAACAAATTCAAAAGTTCAGAGACAAAGGTTTTACCTTTATCAACAATCCTGAGGGTTTTGTCTGACAGAGAGCAAGGTTTATCCTCGATGATGCCAGTTGATCAATCCCCCTGAAGACAAAAAGACAAATATAATTAAAAAAAATCAGAAACCACTACTTCCGATTCACGATGAATGATGTCAATCTAAGACATGCATAATTGGATATTGAAACACTGAAACATAATATCAAATCTTTATCTTTCGATTTGCCAACAGTCACCGTTTTCCTTCTTATCCGAAAGCCACTACGAGAGAGAGATCTCACCGTCTTCCTCGGTACAGGACACCAACCGATAGAGGGGACGCCGTCTGTAACTTCGTCGACACAAGCCAACGAGAGGGAGTTTCGTTGAGGAGAAACACAAAGAAGAAGAAGAGAAATCGCCATTTTCGTCGCCTAGAAGAGAAGAGAAAGATGAGAGAAAGAGAAAAGAAGAGAGAAAGAAGAAACGCGGAGACACCGAGAGACCACCACTCCTCTCACCAATCATCCTTTGACGCGTGGCAGTGAAGGGGCGTGCCTTCCTGCGCTTAATTAAGGGGCGCCGCTTAGTGTTTTCCCTATTTTACATTTATTTTTAATCTCCATTAAGCTAAGCTACCTTGCTAAGCTACACTAATAAACATGCTCTAACTAAATGTGGTATAACTCACTGTTCTAGCTTAGGCAGTGCACCTATTATGGGCTCAACTTCTTCTGCCTCTCTTCCTGAGGAATAAGTTACCAAATGTAAGGATCTCAAGTTGTCTAAGACAAAAGACTGTATCTTCTTGAATTTACAGTAACAGCAAAATAGACTACTTGTTACCGTTGATATCATAAACAACATCATAGCCTTCTGCTGAAAGACTTGACTTCCCAAAGTCATAGTCCTTACTGTCTCCTTTCAAGTGAAGAATCTAGAAAAAAAAAATCATTTTATATGATTCTAATTGATCATCTAGTATTCATCATGTTTTTACTTGTTATTAGAAACCATATATTATATTTGAGTGCACATACCTTGGAAGAAAAGTCAGCAAAGTCTTGGTCAGATTCACCAGGCAATTGTTTGGGGGCAATAGGAGATTTACCTCTTGTGAACAATGTAACCCCAATATTTTTTTTGTAGCTGAGAAGACAGTTTTGCTAGGTCAGGAAAAGAACCTGATGTCCCTCTTTGACAAAGAGCCTGGACTAGAACACACCGATGAACCGAGTGCCGCCCATTATAAGAATATTCTTTTCACTCGTTGCTGAAACATAGAGTGTTCCTTTTGGTTGATTAACCTTCCTCTTGCACCGTCGTTTCAATGATAAAGCTATAACTACGTAAGCAAAATCTTGGCTCCAAATTTTCATAAAGCTATATTCAAATATGAACTCAGAGCTTAGACTAGAACCCACATCCAAAGGTGGTTTTGAGCATAGCCAAATGAAACATGGGCCTATAACATCCGAAATTTGGAAATAACATAGCCCCCCAAGATTCTAGCAAATTTTTTTACTAAATTGTTTATAGTCTTCAAAATTTTAGAACCGCCATGTCCGACTTTTGGACATGACATTCATTATTGACCACGGTTATCCTCACAATAAAGAAAAGAAGAAGAACCTGGACTTGTAAATGGAGCTTAGCGCTATTAAAGTCAGATAGAGAAGAAGTAAGAAGATAGAAAGAAGGCTGGCTCTGTTGCAACATCATCATCTTCGCCATAATTGTTAGTTCACTCTCTGACCAAACTGAAAAGAAGGACTTATTTGAGTGTCTGTGAATGATATCATCTTGTTCCTTTTGATCATCAAGTATTTTTTCTTTTTAAGATAAGACAATGATCTCAGCCTCTTGCCATTTCATGGTCTCTCGTCCTCTTCTTTCGTAAACTTTACACACTCATCGTTTCGCGATGATATGATTTTGACACGAAAGTTTTCTTGCGGTCAAATCGTAATTAAACTTTTAGTATTGGGCCTAATGGGCCTATGGGCTGATTTATAAATTATAACAAAACAGAGAAACATTACGTTCTAGGCTTCTAGCAGAGACGCGCGAGAGTTTGAAGATCTGTCGGAAGGAAGATCGGTATTGTCCAAATCGGCAAAAAAAAAAGAAAGAGTGTATTGTCTTTCTGCTGATCAGCTTGGGATCGATACTTTCGAAAGATGGATCCGAACCAGGTGAATTTCAGATTCTTGATTTAACCTTGATTAGTTGTTTCGATCTTGAACGTTATTGTGTTAGATCTTGAACGTTATTGTGTTAGATCTTGAACGTTATTGTGTTACTCGTAGTTCTAGGCATATGGTAAAGTATAATCTTATTCAATGCAGGCACCAGTTGAGAACTATGCAAATCCAAAGACATGTCTCTTCCATGTTCTCTTCAAGGTGTGTATAAAAATGTTTAGATGTTTTGTATAAGTGCGTGCGTCAATGGTAACAATTTTTGGTTTTTGGGGTGGGGGGGGGGGGGGACAGGGTGCTGCGTTGGCGTTTTACATACTCTCTGCTCTCTTCTTCAACAGCTTTGTTATAATCTTTGTAGTGACTGTTCTTCTTGCTGCACTTGACTTCTGGGTGGTTAAGAATGTGAGTGGGCGTATACTTGTTGGTCTCAGGTGGTGGAATGAGATCAATGACTTGGGAGAAAGTGTTTGGAAGTTTGAATCTCTTGACCAGGAGGTTAGTCCTCTCTCTCTCTCTCTCTCTCTCTCTCTCTTTGTTGGTTCTATCTACTTTGTTCAATCGGCGATAAGGTTAAAATTCATTTTGTCTAATATCAGTCCTTGGCTCGGATGAACAAGAAAGACTCGTGGCTTTTCTGGTGGACGCTTTACTTTGCAGTGAGTAGTAGTTCCTATCTCTGAGTTGCAGCTTATGCTTTGCATTTATATCTGTTCTCCTTTCTTCAGGCAGCTGCGTGGTTCATCCTTGGTGTATTTTCCCTGATAAGGTTTCAGGCAGACTATCTGCTTGTTGTTGGCGTTTGCTTGTCCCTCAACGTGGCTAATATCATCGGCTTCACTAAGTGCAAGAAAGGTTAGATCCACTATTGTTAAGAATCTAATCAGCTACAGATCATTAGGTTTCTTAGAAAAGAACATATATATATACTCTAACCGGTATACTATACACCATATGTGGTGGCAGATGCAAAGAAGCAACTTCAGCAGTTTGCCTCACAGACAATAGCATCACGGTTCCAATCCACCGTACAATCTGCCTTCACCCTTGTCTGAAAAAAGAAGAAATAAAGGGTTCGTGAGCGCGCGAAGACAGTGTACAAAGAAAGATTATTTGCCTTACAAAAACAACACCGTGCCTTTTTTTTTGACTGAGGTTAATTGTATTCTGTCTGTTACATTTTTCGACATACCCTATGCGAACACCAGACTTTAGAAGAATATTCAGCCCAACCATGAAGCGGCCCTCTCCAGAATCAGTCATGGGATTGAAGAGGGATTTATTAGTTATTCAAAGAGTACAAAATCAGGCGAATTGGTTTAGAAAATACCAAGATACAATCAATTTCCCAAAACCGGTCAAACCAACATTAATTTGGGAAAATTGCCAACCAATTCGATTTGGTCCAAAACAAACTTATCTATTGAAATCAGAAGATCATTTTAACCATCTAGAAGACATCCAAAACGTCCTCAGTTGCACCAACACCTAGAAGATCAGGTGCTGTTTTGGATGGTTAAAATGATTAACCAACCTTTCATATTTGGCAGCTATACTAAATGTTTTGGAGGAGTTTGTGCTGATATTTGCCCAAAACCAACAGCCATATTCTTCATCAAGGCAACTCAGAGACATATCAAGAATACTTCTTGACCGTGGCTACATCCAGAAGATATCAAAATACAAGATCATATCAAATTTTCCATTTGAAGATGACATAAATCAAGCTAATAGCTATATTTCATGGAGCCATCTTAAATTTGTCAATACTAATATTTTATATTTTAATTATATACATTCACCATGCGTAAAGCGCATGCCTTATATTATTATAGTCTTTATGAGACTTATGGAGAAGAGAGAAACATGATCTATTTGACCAACATAATGTTAAAAGCTAACTTTCAACTTTTGCAGAAACATATACACTAACACATACTTTCATATTAATAGATTTTTTTTTTCCATATTTAATAAAATGCATTAAATTTTAAAGAAATAATCTAAAACAAGTCAAGTTTCTGTGTCAAAAACAGTAAGAAAAAATACAAAATATCAATTAGAAAATTATACTAAAAATTTACATTTTTAGTTTAAATTTTAATATTTAGAAAATGAGATTAGGATTATCATTTAGTACTTACGATAGTTTAGTATTTTATTTAATAAAAAATGTATTTTAAATTTTTTTCTCTTTAAGTATTAATTTTATGACTAGAAAAACTAGATGATGCTATTTATCCGATTTTTCCTAAATTTTATCATAAATGCATTGGTCTATAAATTTACAAATTTAAATAAAATAATAATAAACCTTATTTTTTTTAACCATAATTTTATGATTTATTTTTGTTGGTAATTAAAAGTATATATATAAATATTTTTATGAAATGATCTTTTTCAGAAAAAAAGATATAGATGACAAGGAAATGTGAGATTACCCAACTTAAAAGTAGGCTTGGGCTACAGCTTCTTATTATAAGCCCATGATCACGACGGATGCATCTCCTTCCTTCCTCTCTTGGTTTTGGTCACTCGTCGTCAGTAGTAGTCGGCACTGTAAAAATTAATAACTCCGATTGATTCCCAAAATCAAACAAAACCCTAAAAACTCCTTGGATCCATTTTTCCCGCCATGTCTTCGCGGCGTCGCCAAATCCAATCTACGCAGAGGAAGAAAGCTCCTCCGGAGAAAAACTCCTTCGCTCCCCGGATTCGTCTCCCTCCCTTTCTAAAACCCGGCGCCGCCGTCGAGATC
>NW_026615508.1:0-54374 GCF_000801105.2 Raphanus sativus | reverse complement strand
AAATCTCATAAGTGTTGTGAGCAAGAAGATATCCTACCATCTATCCAGATGATTCCAGATTAGCCTGTTCGGACATATGCCATTATCTTCATGTTCTTATCAAACCAGGATGAACCAGGATCTAAGAAGCTTTATTTGGAACCACTAATCAGTGGAGAATAACCAGAAGTTGAATAAATTCATAGGAGTTGTGATGAAGAAGATATCCCACTTTCTATCCAGATGATTTCCAGATTAAGCCTGCTCGGACATATGGCAATATCTTCATGATGCTTATCAAACCAGGATGAACCAATATATAAGAACCTTGATTGGGACCACTAATCAGTGGAGAATAACCAGGAAGTTGAATAAATCTCATAGGAGTTGTGAGTAAGAAGATATCCTACTTTCTATCCAGATGATTCCAGATTAGCCTGTTTCGGATATATGGCATATCTTCATGATTCTTATCAAACCAGGATGAACCACAATCTAAGAACCTTTATTTGGAACCAATAATCAGTGGAGAATTACCAGGAAGTTAAATAAATCTCATAAGTGTTGTGAGCAGAAGATATCCTACCTTCTATCCAGATGATTCCAGATAAGCCTGTTCGGACATATGCCATTATCTTCATGATTTCTTATCAAACCAGGATGAACACGATCTAAGAAGCTTTATTTGGAACCAATAATCAGTGGAGAATAACCGGAAGTTGAATAAATCTCATAAGTGTTGTGAGCAAGAAGATATCCTACCATCTATCCAGATGATTCCAGATTAGCCTGTTCGGACATATGCCATTATCTTCATGATTCTTATCAAACCAGGATGAACCACGATCTAAGAAGCTTTTATTTGGAACCACTAATCAGCGGGAGATAACCAGGAAGTTGAATGAATCTCATAGGAGTTGTGATTAAGAAGATATCCCCACTTTCTATCCAGATGATTCCAAATTAGCCTTTCGGACATATGGCAATATCTTCATGATTCTTATCAAACCAGGATGAACCAATATATAAGAAGCTTGATTGGGAACCATTATTCAGTGAAGAATAACCAGGAAGTTGAATAAATCTCATAGGAGTTGTGAGTAAGAATATATTCCACTTTCTATCCAGATGATTCCAGATTAGCCTGTTCGGACATATGGCAATATCTTCATGATTCTTTATCAACCAAGCTGAACCACGATCTAAGAAGCTTTCTTTGGAACCACTAATCAGTGGAGAATAACCAGGAAGTTGAATAAATCTCACAAGTGTTGTGAGCAAGAAGATATCCCACCTTCTATCCAGATGATTCCAGATTAGCATGTTCGGACATATGCCATTATCTTCATGATTCTTATCAAACCAGGATGAACCACGATCTAAGAAGCGGATGAACAACGATCTAAGAAGCTTTATTTGGAACCACTAATCAGTGGAGAATTACCAGAAGTTGAATAAATCTCATAAGTGTTGTGAGCAAGAAGATATCCCACCTTCTATCCAGATGATTACAGATTAGCCTGTTCGGACATATGCCATTATCTTCATGATTCTTATCAAACCAGGATGAACCACGATCTAAGAAGCTTTATTTGGAACCACTAATCAGTGGAGAATAACCAGGAAGTTGAATAAAATCTCATAGGAGTTGTGAGTAAGAAGATATCCCACTTTCTATCCAGATGATTCCAGATTAGCCTGTTTGAACAATTGGCAATATCTTCATGAGTCTTATCAACCAGGATGAACCACGATCTAAGAAGCTTATTTGGAACCAATAATCAGTGGAGATAACCAGAAGTTGAATAAATCACATAAGTGTTGTGAGCAAGAAGATATCCCACCTTCTATCCAGATGATTCCAGATTAGCATGTTCGGACATATGCCATTATCTTCATGATTCTTATCACACCAGGTTGAACCACGATCTAAGAAGCTTTCTCTGGAACCACTAATCAGTGGAGAATAACCAGGAAGTTGAATAAATCTCATAAGTGTTGTGAGCAAGAAGATATCCCACCTTCTATCCAGATGATTCCAGATTAGCATGTTCGGACATATGTAATGAAACCCTTGATAGATCTTGAGGGTGATTTGGTTTGTGGTTTCGTTTGGGAAGGATAGATCAATGGTTCCTTTGGATTGAATGGATAGATGGGTGATGGATTGTGGAAGAAGGTAGAGATGGAAGGTGTTCTTCAGTGTGAGATCGATGAGGAGATCAAACACTTGTTTTGAATTAGCTTCAGATCGAGCAGGTCACCGCTCAGACGTGATCTAGAAGCAAAGGTGCTAAGGGTTTGACTCCTAAGCAGACAATGTTCAGTGATGAACAAAGGATTCACAGTTTTAGAGATTTTTGTATAAAAAGAGTGAATGAATCTTATTAGAAATCGAAACAGAGTATTTGTAGAACAAAGAACACGACATTGGGAAGTAAAACAAAGACTTCAAACTTGTAGTTTTCGAAAAAGAAATATGAAAGCTAAGTAAGACCAAAGACTACGTAGTTGAACATCTTGACTTCGGTTTGGTCTTGGTCTTGATTAGATTCTGGTTCTGGTTTGAAGTTAATCAAACCAACAATTGCTTGCTCCATCTTTCTGGTTTGTGATCGAGTGATTGGCCCCTTAGGATAAGCGAATGGGCTTTCTTGGGCTTCCTGAATGTGAATGGGTCTCCTTGTGTCAACCAGCTCCAATTCGCCATCTGATTCCTTCTCAAGTGTTTCCTCATCAGTAACATCTAGCTGGTTCAACTCTCTTGTCTCCTGATCAGCTACATTCAGCTCCTCATCAGAATCAGTTAGCTGGTTTAGCTCCTTATGCGCCAAGTCTTTATCTGGTTCAAGCCTGGTTGCATCATGCCCTCCTCCTTTGAAAGGATTTGTCCTCAAATCCGAACCATCTGCAACATAAGGGATTAGATCAGCTACATTAAAAGTAAAGCTCACAGTATACTTCCCTTGAAGATCAATCTGATAAGCATTGTTGTTGATCTTCCTATCAACCCGGAATGGTCCATCAGTCCTAGGCATTAGCTTAGACTTTCTCTCGGCAGGAAACCTCTCTTTCCTTAGATGTATCCACATTAAATCTCCTGGTTCCAAGACTAGCTCACGTCTTCCTTTGTTTGCAAACTTCTCATACTCCTTGGTTCTTTCTTCAATGTTCTTCTTAACCTGCTCATGCAAAGAAGCAACATACTCGGCCTTGGCCTTGCCATCAAGATTAGTTTGTTCACTGAGAGGTAAAGGCAACAAGTCCAAAGGAGTCAAAGGATTGAAACCATACACGATTTGAAAAGGAGAGAACTTAGTGGCTCTATGAATGGAATGATTGTAAGCAAATTCAACATGTGGTAAGCAATCTTCCCAAGTCCTAAGATTCTTTTTAACGACAGTGCGCAAGAGAGTGGACAAGGATCTATTTACTACTTCAGTCTGTCCATCAGTTTGAGGATGACAAGTAGTAGAAAACAAGAGTTTAGTTCCTAGCTTAGACCACAAAGTTTTCCAGAAGTGACTCAAGAACTTAGTATCTCTATCAGAAACAATGGTTCTAGGCATTCCATGCAGACGCACAACCTCTCTAAAAAATAGATCAGCAACAACTAGAGCATTGTCAGTTTGATGACCAGGTATGAAATGAGCCATTTTTGAAAACCTATTACCACAACAACGATTGAATCACGTCCTCTTTTAGTTCTAGGCAAACCTAACACAAAGTCCATGGAGATATCTATCCAAGGTGCAACAGGAACAGGAAGACGAGTATACAAACCTTGGGAACGAGCTGTGGCTTTGGCTTGAACACAGGTTACACATCTTTTGCAAATCTTTTCTACAATTTTTTCATGTTCGGCCAGTAGAAGTGTTCCTTCAGAGTGCTGTATGTTTTTTCGATTCCAAAATGCCCCATTAGACCTCCACAATAAGCTTCCCTGACATACATCTCTCTCAAAGAACAATTAGGAACACACAAACGGTTTCCCTTGAAAAGAAACCCATCAGCTAAATAGTACTCGCCACTAGTATGCTTTTCACACTCCTTATAGACATCACAAAACTCAGGATCATCAGCATAGTAAGACTTAATCTGCTCAAAACCTAAAAGTTTGGTTTCCATTGTTGCTAGCAAAGTGTATCTTCGAGATAAAGCATCAACAATGTTTTCTTTTCCTTGCTTGTAATGAATCACATAAGGAAAGGTTTCGAGAAATTCTACCCATCTGGCGTGCCTCTTGTTGAGTTTGTGTTGGCCCTTTAGGTGCTTGAGTGACTCATGATCAGTATGGATCACAAATTCTTTTGGCCAAAGGTAATGCTGCCAAGTCTCCAGGGCCCTGATCAAAGCGTACAGCTCCTTATCATAAGTAGGGTAGTTTGCCATGGCTCCTCCAAGTTTCTCACTGAAGTAAGCAATTGGTCTCTTTTCCTGCATCAAAACAGCCCAAATTCCCACACCAGAAGCATCACATTCTATTTCAAAAGTTTTTGAAAAATCAGGCAGTGCTAACAAAGGAGCATTAGTCAACTTCCCTTTCAAGGTTTGGAAAGCCTCCTCTTGCTCTTCTCTCCATTGAAACCCCACGCTTTTCTTGATAACTTCTGTGAGAGGTGCAGCAATGGTGCTAAAGTCTTTAACAAATCGTCTATAGAACCCAGCCAATCCATGGAAACTTCTCACTTCACTTATGCTTGTTGGACTAGGCCATTCTCTGATTGCTTTTACCTTTTCTTCATCAACTTTAATCCCCTGTGCTGTAACAACAAAACCTAAGAAGACAAGGTTATCTGTTCCAAAAGAGCACTTTTTAAAATTAGCAAACAGAGATTCCTTTCTAAGCACGTCAAGAACAGATTTCAGATGCTGCTTATGTTAAACTGAAGTGTTGATAGTGAAGAGAAGCTCAAGGGAAGACTTATGAAGCTATTGGAGACTTTGGGAGGTTTAGTATAATAGTGAATAGTGTGGAGACACTATTCACTATTTGAAGAATCACTATACACTATTGAGAGACTTGGATCACAAGGCAAGGTGTATAGTGACCAAGAGAGGTTTATGCATCACGCAAGGGCTAAGGGAAGAAGCAAGCAAGGAGTTACTGTTAGTGACCGTTTGTAGATAAGGTTTCTTATCTATTCAGCTCGGCCAGACTTGACCAGGCTGTAAAGTAGGCGCGCCCCCTTCTTCCTTTGACCAAGCGTGTATGCAACCATAGCCAAGTATTCCTATTGACTCCACATGCTTTGTATAGTGATTAGGATGCCATAGTAGTCGATCTCCTCATCTATTTAAACACTTGTAGTTGCGACTTGAGAACTTATGAAATAAGAAAGACATTTTCTCTTAAGCTTTACAACAATGGTTACATAATCTCTCTTTACAAACAATCTCTCTACTCGGATTCTCTCTATTTCTCTTCTATTCTCTCAATACCAATCTCATTCTCTAAAATAATATGGTATCAGAGCCTGGTTGGCTTTGGTATTGAGATCTGGGTTTGTGTTCTTCAGTTCGATTCAAGTAAAGATTCAAAAGTGTTCTTGGCGGGAAGAAAAACATGGAGGATAACTACAACAACAACAAGGTGATCTCGGTTCCGGTTGCTCTCAAGGGAGGAAGCAACTACTTGCTGTGGTCTAGGCTGGTGAAAACAGCTATTGGGAGGCTAGGGCTTTGGTGCAGCCTGGGTATGGCTTAAACTCTGGATCACTTGAAGGTGGGTGGATATGGGTTGTTCTAAGAGGCTACTAGCACTCCTTTGAACTATGGACGTCTCCCTGAGCCTATGGATTGGCGACAAGGATGGTTTGCTACTCAAAGACACAAGATTACCTTGTATTGTCTAAGATGGGGTTCACTAGGAATTCCTTCCTTTAAGTGTGATCAATGTTCTTGAGCTGAACAGAGAAAGCTTGAGACAAGGCAAACAAGTTGCTGTAAAATTCTTAGATTCAAAGTTGAAGAAGAAAAACAAGCTGCGTGGTCTTTAAGTAAAAGAGAAAACAATGTCTAACCTAATCCTTAACCAATTTGGTTTATGAGAACTAAACCAAATCGACAGGACATCTAATCCTAATTAAAACTGGTTTAACTAATCCTAATTTGTCTTGGTTTGAAATAAATGAAAACCAAATAAACCAACTTAATTACATTGAAATCAAATTGAACCAACAAGCTGGTTTGTCTTGGTCTTCTCCCTTAGAACTTGCTCCCACGAATTTGGCTAAGTCTTGGAGGGTCTTCTCTTGTGCCCTCAGCCTTGATCTAGTTACTGGTCCACTCCACACATTGGCTGGTTCATTGGATTGATCTCTCTTGCTCAGGTTCACTTCAATGTCACTAGCTTCAAGCTCATCTTCTAAGTCAGTCTCTTTGGTATCACCTTTATCCCCTTGCTCAGGTTCAATCAGCTCTTCCTCATCAGACTCACTCAGCTCCTCTTCAATGTCTCTGCTCATGGCTACACCATCCCCTCCTCCTTTAAAAGGATTTGACCTCAAATCCAAATCATCTGCAACAAAAGGGATCAAGTCAGAAACATTGAAAGTAGAACTTATTGTGTACTTACCTTCTAGATCAATCTGGTAGGCATTGTTGTTGATTCTTTTCAACACTTTGAAAGGTCCATCTGTCCTTGGCAGTAGCTTTGATTTCCTCTCAGCAGGAAACCTATCCTTTCTCATGTGGATCCAAACAAGATCACCCGGTTCCAGCACCAGTTCTTTTCTGCCCTTGTTCTTTTGCCTCTCATACATCTTTGTCCTCTCCTCTATGTTCTTCCTGACCTGCGCATGTAAAGACTTGACAAACTCGGCCTTTTGCTTGCCATCAAGGTTAGTTTGTTCTTTCAAAGGTAAAGCAAACAAATCAAGAGGAGACAATGGATTGAATCCATAAACAACTTGAAAAGGGGAGAGCTTGGTAGCTGAATGCACTGCCCTATTGTATGCAAACTCTACATGAGGTAAACAATCTTCCCAAGTCCTAATGTTACTCTTAATGATGGCACGCAGAAGAGTAGACAAGGTCCTATTGACTGTTTCAGTTTGTCCATCAGTTTGGGGATGACAAGTAGTTGAAAACAATAGCTTAGTTCCCAACTTTCCCCACAGAGTTTTCCAGAAATAGCTAAGGAACTTAGAATCCCTATCAGAAACTATAGTCCTAGGCATGCCATGCAATCTAACAACCTCTCTAAAGAAAAGATCAGCTACTAGAGATGCATCATCAGTCTTATGGCAAGGTATGAAGTGTGCCATCTTAGAAAACCTGTCAACAACCACAAAGATACTATCTCTACCTTTCCTGGTTCTAGGCAATCCTAAAACAAAGTCCATAGAGATGTCAACCCATGGTTCAGTAGGGATAGGAAGAGGTGTGTACAAACCTGTTGGTTGGACCTTAGACTTGGCCTGCTTGCACACGACACACCTAGCACACACCCTCTCCACTTCTTTCTTCATGCTCGGCCAGTAGAAGTGTTCTTGCAAGGTTGAGAGTGTCTTGGCGACCCCAAAGTGACCCATCAACCCTCCTCCATGAGCTTCCCTGACATACAACTCTCTCAAAGAACCACAAGGAACACACAGGCGGTTATCATAGAAAAGAAATCCTTTCACTTGATAAAATTTACCACTAGCATGTTTCTCAGACTCCCTAAACACATCTTTAAACTCAGGATCATCAGCATAGCAAGATTTGATATGTTCAAAACCTAAAAGTTTAGTTTCCATTGAAGACAACAGAACATACCTCCTGGAGAGTGCATCAGCAACTACATTCTCCTTACCTTGCTTGTAGTGGATGACATAAGGGAATGTCTCAATGAACTCCACCCACCTAGCATGCCTCTTGTTCAGCTTCTGTTGCCCCTTGAGATGCTTAAGAGATTCATGATCTGTATGGATCACAAACTCTTTTGGCCACAAGTAATGTTGCCACACTTGCAAGGCTCTCACCAAGGCATACAGTTCCTTGTCATAGGTTGGGTAGTTCAAGGTGGCGCCTCCTAGCTTCTCACTGAAGTAAGCTATAGGCCTCTTTTCCTGCATCAACACAGCTCCTATCCCAATACCAGATGCATCACATTCAATTTCAAAAGTTTTAGAAAAGTCAGGGAGTACAAGTAAAGGAGCACTTGTTAACTTCTCTTTTAGCATATGAAATGCATCTTCTTGGGCTTGCCCCCAAGTGAAACCAACACTCTTTTTGATTACTTCAGTGAGTGGGGCAGCAACTGTACTGAAGTCTCTCACAAACCTCCTATAGAAGCCAGCAAGTCCATGGAAGCTCCTGACTTCTCCAATGGATTTAGGAGTCGGCCACTCCTTGATAGCCTTCACCTTCTCCTCATCAACCTGTATGCCCTGTGAGGTCACAACAAAACCTAGGAAAACAAGGTTATCTGTCCCAAAAGAACACTTTTTATAATTGGCATACAGCTTTTCTTTCCTAAGCACATCTAGAACTTGTTTCAAATGGTTAACATGCTCTTTCATGGTCTTACTATAGATCAGTATATCATCAAAATACACTACTACAAATCGCCCAATGAGAGCTCTCAAGACATGATTCATCAACCTCATAAAAGTACTAGGTGCATTAGTAAGACCAAAAGGCATCACAAGCCATTCATACAATCCTAGCTTAGTTTTAAAGGCAGTTTTCCACTCATCTCCTTCTTTCATTCTAATCTGGTGGTAACCACTCTTTAAATCAATTTTAGAAAAGACACATGAACCATGTAACTCATCTAGCATATCATCTAAGCGAGGGATAGGATGTCTGTACTTAACTGTGATGTTGTTGATGGCTCTACAGTCCACACACATCCTCCAGCTTCCATCTTTCTTAGGCACCAGCAGAACAGGTACAGCACAAGGACTCATGCTCTCCCTGATGTGCCCTTTCTCCAAGAGATCATTGACTTGTTTCTGAAGCTCCTTAGTCTCCACAGGATTGGTCCTGTATGCTGGCCGATTTGGTAAGGTGGCTCCTGGTACAAAGTCAATCTGATGTTCTATCCCTCTGATAGGTGGTAAGCCAATGGGATTGTCATCTGGAAACACATCCTTATATTCCTGCAAAAGACACTCAATCTCCACTGGAATCACAGGGTCAATGTTAGTAGAAGAGTTCAGCAATTCTTTGTAAACTACTAATATCAAGTTTGATTGTTCAATCATGGCAGTTTTGATATCTTTAGCAGTAGCAAAGAGGTTGAGCTTACTTACCTGGTCGCCCTCCTCTAGCAACAAGGTCTTGCCGGCTGCTTTAGTCTTCTCCCTCTTCATCTTGAGGTGCATCTGATCCTGGTGTACCTCTTGAGGTGTCATGGGCGCCAGTGTGACTTGCCTCTCCTTGTGAGCAAAGGTATATCTGTTGGTGAAGCCATCATGTACTGATTTCTTGTCATACTGCCATGGCCTTCCAAGGAGAATGTGACTAGCTTCCAAAGGGGCCACATCACAAGTGATCTCATCCTGGTATTTTCCCACTGATAATAACACTTTCACTTGCTTGCTGATCTTTAAACCTCCCTCTTCATTGATCCATTGCAAGAGATATGGTTTAGGATGCTTGTACACTTCAAGACCCAGCTTCTTTACCAACTCATCACTTGCTACATTAGTACAACTTCCTCCATCAATGATCAAGCTGCAGACCTTGTCTTGGATCAAACACCTGGTGTGGAATAGGTTCTCTCTCTGATCATCCTCCTTGGCTTTAGGTTGAGCATTGAGAAGTCTCCTAGTAACTAGTAGCTCTCCTCGGACAGGGTACTCCACTCCCTCATCATCAGTCTCTTGACCAGCATCTTCTTCCTCAGAAACCACTTCTCCATTGGCTAGGATAGTCATCACCTTCTTGTTGGTACACTCATTGGCATAATGCCCAAAACCATGGCACTTGAAACACTTGATGTTCCTGGTCCTAGTAGGCGTGGCTATCCCTTTTCCCTTGTCATCTCGTTTGGCTTCCCCTGAGGTAGATCCCTCCTTTGGTTTATCAGATGGCTTGTCATCCTTGGAGTAAGCCGGTTTGGAGGCTGCATTGTATGGAGACTTGTTGGAACTCTTTCTTTTAATTTGCTGCTCAATCAGGATGGCTTTGTGCAGTAGTTCATCCATGTCCTCATACTCTTGTAGTTCCAATCTATCCTGGATATCTCTGTTTAGACCTCCTTGGAATCTAGCCATTGTAGCTTCTGCTCCTTCTTCCAAATCAGCCTTCAGCATAAGTGTTTCCATCTCCTGATGGTAGTCTTCTACACTCTTGGACCCTTGAGACAGCCTTCTCAGTTTCTGGTGTAGATCTCTCCCATAGTGAATAGGAACAAATCTTTTCTTCATCACAGTTTTCATCTCAAACCAGGAAGCTATCTGAGGCTCTCCATTGCGTCTCCTGGTAGTAGCAATCTGATCCCACCAGCTAATAGCATAACCACAAAACTCAGTGGCTGCTAGTCTGACCTTCCTCTCCTCAGTGAACTGCTGGCAATTGAAAACCAATTCAATCTTCTTCTCCCACTCCAGATAAGCATCAGGATCATTCTTGCCATGGAATGGAGGAATTCTAAGCTTGAGATTGCCTAGGTTATCAGCTGGTCGCCTGCGGTTATGGTGTCTGTTGTGCTGACTAGCCTGAGACTTTCTTCAGCTTCATCATCCTCTACTTGCTCACCATAGAGCCTATGACCTCCAACCTCAAACCGTTGTCCCCTGATAGGTCCAATGCGTGCTCTCCTAGCTCCAGCAAGAGCTGCTGCTCTCTCCTGTCCTGCATTATCATCAACTAAAACATCATTAGCTTGTTGAGTTCTATTGAAGTTGACTTGCATTCTCCTGGTTATCTCAGCCATCATAGCCTCAAACTGGACTTGATTGAGATTGATCTGTTGAACAGTTGGCTCTCCTGACCCTTCAGGTTGCTTCCCCTCTCGCCTCTCATCTCCCATTGTTCCTGAAATAGTTAGAGAAAACACAAAGCCAGGAACAAAATATCTCTCTCTCACTCAAGTTTCAAGTCGCCAAGTCTCAGCTCTTCCCACAAGTTCAGTTGAAAAACAAAGTTCTAAACTTAAGATCTAGAACTAAAACCCCAATGAACCAAGATAGAAAGTCTTAAGAGATTTGGCACCAGCTGGCTTTACCACCCTGAGCTGGATTTCTCTTCAGCTATTCTTATATTTTTTTTTTTTGATTTGGATCAGAGATCTCTTTTTTTTTTTTTTTTTTTTGATTACCAGGGTTGGCCCAGCCGGCTTACAACAGATAGATAGAGAAGAAAAGTGTTTGATGGAGTGATTGAGAAGAGTGAGATTTTTACAGAGATCTCTACTCAGGATGTGTTTGTGTGTAATAAGAGAGTGTTTGATGATTGTAGAGAGAGAGAGAGATATTAAAGAAGAGATTAAAAGACTTTGTAACCAGATTGAGAGACTAAGAGATTAAGAGAATAGAGATTAAAGACTAAGAGATTAAGAACAAGTATTAAGACTTTAGATTGATGAAGGAGGAGGGGAAACCCCACTCTCTCACTTAAAGATTACAAAACGAGTTTAAGAGGCTTATATATGCCTTTACACATTGTAACTCATAAAACCCTAAGAATAAAGATAAGACATGAAGGGTGGAGATGTTCTGATTTAAATGGACGACCTGCATCAGTCTTGATTGTCTTTGCAAGCTGTATGATGATTGGCTGAGGCAGATCATGCTCCTGATTGGTTCCCTTAAGGCTCCCATGAACCTTGTTCACAAAGATGGCTAGATACATGGTCAAGGCTGCTTTTCCTTTACAGCTCTAAGACAGCCTGTCTTTGACCACGCCCTAGCTCTCCCTTATCCACACATGGTCACAAGATAACTCAGGTTTGTCTCCTCTTGTGCCCTAAGTTTGCACATCTCAATATCAAGTTGATCCGGAACAAGTACGGTCGATGGTACGGACCGCCTGTCCGTACCTCGCCCTATTTTTGCACGCCTCTTCCAAACATCTCCAAAGGTCTAACCTGACTCGGTTTGGGTCGCCCTAAGTTTGCACGGTCCGTACCTCCTGTACGGATGTACTTCCCGGGACGCCCTAATCTTGCACATCCGACCAGACTCTCTTAAACACCTTCCATGTCTTCTTAAGATCAGTCTAAGCCTTCCTGGACTTGACTTCACCCATGATAGATACTTCAGGACACTCCTGAAGCTTCTCTGAACTCTTCAAGAGATCTCCTGAAGCTTACCCTATTTATGTACAAGCTCCATTCATCTCTTCAGTTCAACAAAGAGTAGACAAACCAGAACCCTAACCTTCAAGTGGCTCTGATACCACTTGGTGCAGCCTGGGTATGGCTTAAACTCTGGATCACTTGTGTTGACATGAAGAATAAAACCACACATACTGATAAAGAGAATGCAAGGAGATGTCTCGGCTAAGATATGAAGAAGCTTGATCACTTCCGTACAGGATTTGAAACTAGGCGCCATTGGTAACTTCAGGATCAAGCCATCTATGTTCCTTGTAGTGTAAACAAGAGAGGAGAATATTTAAACCTTATTGATGTCGGCAAGAGGGAAGAGAGCCGTTGGGGCTTAGTTGACCGTGAAGGAAGATCACATGTGATCACTTGTGCTGTCACTATCACTCGCCTGAACGAGCCATGCTGTCTCTAGTGTCGATTCCCTTTGTTTAATGTTTTGTCTCTCTGATGTTTTCTCTATATATGTAATGTGTCCATGAACTAAATCAAGTAAGGAATAAGAGAATCCTTCCATTCTTATTGTCTCTCTCTCGATCTCTCTTCTCTTAACTCATCCGCAAACCTTTAATCTCACATTTAATCTCTAAAACTCTCATGGTATCAGAGCAACTTTGCTCTTGAGACCTAAATCTCTTTCTTTCTTTTTATTACTTCCGCAAATCTCTGTTCTTAAGTTTCTATTTTTGGCAAATTTCTTTGTGTTCTTGAGCTGTTCTTCTTTTTCAGTTCCAGTTTTTGCCAAAAATGGAAAAGTCTTCTAAAGTTTCTATTCCGGTGAATCTAACCGGTGTTAACTACCTGCTGTGGTCAAGACTGGCCAAGACAGCTCTTGGAGGTAGGGGCTTATGGAACCATGTGTCCGGAGAAGCCCCAACTAAAACCATTCAAGATGAAGGTGGCGTGTCAATGGTGGTAGCTGCGGATGACAAATGGGATCAGGAGGATCTTATGGTGTTGTCCATCATCCAAAACAGCCTAGAGCCATCTATCTTGGAAGCTTACTCCTACTGTGAAAGCTCCAAAGAACTGTGGAACACCCTAGAGAAAGTGTTTGGCAACATTTCCAACCTTAGCCGTGTGTTTGAAGTCAAGAAGGCAATTAGTACTCTACACCAAGAAAGCATGGACTTCAATCAACACTTTGGGAAGATCAGAGCTCTGTGGGCTGAGTTAGAAATGCTGAGACCAAGCACCGTGGACCTTAATGTTCTCAACGACCGAAGAGAACAAGATAAGGTCTTTGCGCTTCTCCTTACCCTTCACCCGGGTTACAATGACCTCATCAAGCACCTGCTCAGGGCTGAGAAGCTGCCAACTCTTGAGGAAGTCTGTTCTCAGATTCAGAAGGAAGTGGGGTCAGTGGGGCTGTTTGGAGGCAAAAGCGAGTTGGTTCTAGCAAACCAAGTGGAAGGAAGTGCTAACAAGAGCAACTTCAAGCTGGAGGATAAGAAGCTGTGGATTTGTGACCATTGCAAGAAGAAAGGCCATGGGAAGGACAAGTGCTGGGTTCTCCACCCACATCTCAAGCCTATGAAGTTTAGGAACAACCCCAACGAGTTGAGAGCTAACTTCTCGGGTGATATGGGTGAGCCATCTAACCGCAATGGACAAGGGATGGGAGACATCAAGGCTATGGCCACCAGTATCCACACTCCAATGAGGAACAACCAAGATGAGGGTATCAAGCGCTCAGACCTTGAGGCTCTCATCAAGGCTCTCAAGGAGAACTCTGGTAACACTCTTGGTCTCTCATTACATGCTTCGGCTAATGGTATAGCTCTAGAAAGTTCAACTATGATAAAACCATTAGTAATTGATTCCGGGGCTAGCCACCATATGATCAGTGATCTAAGCCTGATTAAAAACGTGACTCCTGCCTTAGGAAATGTTATTGTTGCTGATGGTAACAAAGTTCCAATCAAAGGCATAGGAGATCTCAAATTATTTGAAAAAGACTCCAAAGCGTTTTACATGCCTAGCTTCACTTCAAATTTGTTATCTGTTAAGAAAGTAACAAATGACTTGAAATGCAATGTTATATTCACTCCTGATGATGTCTACTTTCAGGATATTGACTCTTGTAGGTTGCTTGGCAAAGGTGTGGGCAAGGGAAACTTATACTTGCTAGAAGACACTAAGCTTGCATCCGATTTATCTATTGCTTTCAATTCAAGTTTTAATTTCCCTAAAGATGTAATGTGGCATGCTAGATTAGGTCATCCTCACTCTCGTGCTTTGAACATCATGTTGCCTAGTATTTCTTTTCAAAAAGATTGTGAAGCTTGTATCCTAGGAAAGCATTGTAAAAGTGTCTTTCCTAAATCAACTACAATCTATGAACACTGCTTTGATTTAATCCACTCGGATGTATGGACTGCACCTTGCCTATCTAGGGAGCATCATAAGTATTTTGTGACATTTATAGATGAAAAATCCAAGTATACTTGGATCACGCTTTTGCAATCAAAGGATAGAGTCTTAGATGCATTCATAAACTTTCAAACATATGTTTCTAACCATTACAATGCAAAGATTAAAATCTTAAGATCAGATAATGGAGGGGAATATACAAGCAATGCATTCAAAGCTCATCTAGCAAAACATGGTGTGATACAACAAACAAGTTGTCCATACACTCCACAACAAAATGGAGTGGCCGAAAGGAAGAATAGACACCTCATGGAGGTCACCAGGAGCATGATGTTTCATACAAGTGTTCCAAAGAAGTATTGGGGAGATGCTGTCCTAACAGCATGCTATTTGATCAACCGGATTCCTACAAGAGTTCTCCAAGACCAATCACCATTTGAGGTACTGAACAAACACAAACCATCTATTGATCATATGCGTGTGTTTGGGTGTATTTGTTTTGTCTTGAGACCAGGAGAACTAAGGAACAAGCTAGAGGCTAAAAGTACAAAAGCAATGTTCATCGGCTATTCACCTAACCAGAAGGGTTATAAGTGCTATAAACCAGAGACTAGGAGAGTCCTGGTATCAAGAGACGTCAAGTTTGTAGAAACAAGAGGATACTACAACAACAAGGACTGGAATGAGCTAGAAAATCTGTCTCAATCCGCATCAGATAGAGCTGAGAACCTCCGGAGGGTTATGCAGAGACTTGGAGTCAGTGTTCCTGTGAGAAGACCAGATCCCACCTCGGAGTCACCACGGCATGACCAGGAAGACAATGGACCTCCACATTTAACAGAAACAACCACTGATGAAGTTGTGGTACAAGAAGTTACTCCTTCTGATCCTGCGGGGGGAAGTGAGGAAGAGTCAGTACCAGAAGGTGGTGTTCATGATCAAGAGGAGCAACCGTATGAAGAAGAGACACTGATGGACCAAAGTCAAGAAGAAGGAGGTCAGAATGAAGATATACAGCCAGTTCTAAGACGAAGCACTAGGAGTAAGAAACCGGCATCAAACTGGAGCAACACTAGAGTCTACTTCAATGCAACGGCAGTAGCTCATCCAACCAGTGCTGTGTGCTCTCTAGCATGTTATCCAGAGGATCACCAAGCGCTTATCATCTCCTTGGATCAAGAGTGGATACGAAGAACATATGCAGAGGCTATGGAGGATGATGAGTGGAGAGAATCAGTAACTGATGAGATGGGAGCCATGGAAAGGAACAACACCTTCTATGAGACTGAACTCCCAAAGGGAAAGAAAGCTGTAACCAGTAGACTTATCCATACCATCAAGTACCTGGCGAATATGATTTTAGAGAATAAGAATGGTATTGAGAGAATAGAGGAGAAATA
The DNA here is from genome assembly GCF_000801105.2 of Raphanus sativus. Lineage (NCBI taxonomy): Eukaryota > Viridiplantae > Streptophyta > Magnoliopsida > Brassicales > Brassicaceae > Raphanus > Raphanus sativus. The sequence goes on along the minus strand of NW_026615508.1, from coordinate 38,360 downwards.
GAGAGAATCCGAGTGAAGAGACAGATTGTTTGTAAAGAGATAAAGAGATTATGTAACCATTGTTGCAAAGCTTAAGAGAAAATGTGTCTCTAATTTCATAAACTCAAAATGTCGACAATACAAGAGTATATAAAGAGGAGAAGAGTAAAGACTAGGGCTTTCAGAACACTATTCAAAGCATGTGGAGTCAAGGCAATACTTGGCTAAGATTGCACACATGCTTTGGTCAAAAGGTGAGAGTGGCGCGCCTTGCTTTACAGGCTGTCTCGGTCTGGCTGAGCTTAAGGATAAGAAACCTTATCCTCCAACGGTCAGTAACAGTATGCGCTCTTCCCTTAAGCTCTCCATCCCTCCTTACTTCACTTATGGTCGACCTTGTACCTTCCTTGAGTTGCAAGTCTCCAAATAGTGTATAGTAACTCTTGTAATAGTAAATAGTAGTCATGTTACTATTTACTATTACACCACTTCTCCCAAATGATCCCTTAGCTTCATAAACCCACCTTGAACTCTTTCTCACCATTTATACACTTCAGTTTAACAGCGAATGGAAAGCCAGAGAGGAAGAAGACAAGATTGGTAGCTAGAGGATACACACAAGTGTATGGTGAAGACTATCTAGACACGTTTGCTCCTGTGGCCAAGCTCCATACCATCAGAGTCCTACTCTCATTGGCAGTAAACTTAGAGTGGGATCTATGGCAAATGGATGTAAAGAACGCCTTCCTACAAGGAGAACTAGAAGATGAAGTGTACATGAGGCCTCCTCCGGGTATGGAAGGGATGGTGAAGCCAGGAAACGTGTTGAGACTCAGAAAAGCAATATATGGGTTAAAACAATCACCAAGAGCTTGGTACCACAAGCTAAGCACTACACTGAATGGGAGAGGGTTTGTGAAGTCTCAAGCCGATCACACACTATTCACACTCACCAGCAAGCAAGGGATAGTTGCAATTCTGGTATATGTGGATGATATCATCATCACTGGTAGTGATAAGGAGGGGATTATCTCAACCAAGACCTTCCTTAAGGCTACATTTGACATCAAGGACCTAGGAGAGCTAAGATACTTCCTCGGCATTGAGATATGTAGATCAAAGGAGGGATTATTTCTGTCTCAAAGAAAGTATACCTTGGATATCTTAAAGGAGGCAGGCGATCTTGGAGGAAGACAAGCCAAGACACCACTTGAGGAGGGCTACAAAGTACTACGAGAGGGGGAGTATGAAAATACTCCATTCCAAGATGTCAAGAAGTATAGGAGGATGGTTGGAAAACTGATTTACCTAACCATCACTCGTCCAGACTTGTGCTTTGCGGTTAACCAAGTAAGCCAGCAGATGCAAAGCCCAAAGATTCATCACTGGCACATGGTAGAGAGGATCTTAAGATACTTAAGAGAAGCTCCGGGACAGGGTGTGTGGATGGCTTGCAACAAAAGCACTGAGGTTGTTGGATACTGTGATGCTGATTGGGCTGGAGATAGAGTTGATAGGAGATCAACTACTGGCTATTGCACATTCATAGGAGGAAATCTAGTTACATGGAAGAGCAAGAAGCAAAAGGTGGTATCATGCTCAAGTGCTGAAGCTGAGTATAGAGCCATGAGGAGACTAACGAGTGAGCTCATATGGATCAAGGGTCTGCTCAAGGATTTTGGTATTGAGATCACCACACCCATGACAATGCATTGTGACAACCAAGCTGCCATACACATTGCCTCAAACTCAGTGTTCCATGAAAGGACCAAACACATAGAGGTGGATTGTCACAAAGTAAGGCAAGCCGTGGAGCAACAAGTGATTCTTCCATGCTTTACAAGAAGTGAGGATCAACTTGCTGACATCTTCACAAAGTGATGCACCCATGGTTGAGCTAGAAGAGAGTGATGGAGCTGAGGAGAGTGTCGGAGCTGAACTGGAGCTAAGTAGGAGTGACACTGAACCAGGAGCTGATCAGGAGCTAAGTGAGAGTGACATAGAAGATGAAGTAGAAACAGCTCGGTCCAAAGAAGAGAAGCCCATATCCGATCAAACTCAAGACCCATTCTACTTATCTCAAGGGCCAATCACAAGATCTCAAACCAGAAGATTGAAGAATTCGATTGCAGCCTTGGTTTACTCCAAACCAAACCAAATCGATGATCAAGACCAAGTCAAGCTCTTTAATCATTCAGTCTTTGGTCTTGCCTAGTTTTCCTTTCTTTCTCGTGAACTACAAGTTTTAGTCTTTGCTTTGTTTTCCCATGTTGTTTTCCTTTTCTACAAATACTTGGTTTCGATTTCAATAAGATTATTCACCTTTTTTGTAATACCCCGATTTTCCAAAATATATAATAATAATAAATAATAATAAATAAAGAAATAATCATGAGATCTCCATTTATTACTCCACATAAATAATCTCAAATCTCCATAAATCCAATAAATAATATTAAATTCAAATAGTATAATAAAATAAATCCTGAAAATATCGATAAAAGCATAAAACCGAAGTCTAAAAATAAGAAATAAAACTCCCAAAGCACCAATCCAAAAGCAATCACTCCTGCTGATCAGCCTCACCTGAAAGGGGAAAGAGAGGAGGAATGAGCAACAGGGGAGTCACTCAGTGAGGCATGGGATACTAATCCGCAAACCACTGACTTGAGTACATAGAACTCCCGCTATGGAAGTCTAGCTCTAACATGAACACACACGATGCCTAAAGCATCACACAAACACAAACAATGCGATGATAGCACACAGCTAATCCATACACCCTGCATTTCCTCATAAGGATATAATACATACTCTGCGTCGCTAGTACAGTATGTCTCTGCACCCCCGCACACCATAATCTGCGTAGATATGCAAACGTCTCTGCACCCCGCCCACACACAAATCTGCGTCGCTAGCTCAGACGTCTCTGGGCCCCCGCACACCATATCTGCGTCGCTAGCTCAGGCATGCCCGAACCCCCGCACACCACATCTGGTCGATAGCTCAGACATCTCTGAACCCGCACAACACATAGTCCCTACTATATAACTATGTACTTACATATATATATATATCTCAACATTTATCATCAAACATCCAAACAATAGTTGAATCCTCTAGACCCCTAATTCCGGTTTACAAAGAATAAACTATCTATCAATCACGACTCAAACAGACTCAATTCATGTTTCGAAATCTAAACTACGATAGAAGAATTCTATACTGGTACGGAGTTTACGGGATAGATCCTCACCTTTGCCACGAGTTCTGAAGATAACCTGAGAAAACACATAATGAACCTTGACGACTCTGAAACAGCAACTCTGGAACTCTCTGAAAATAAATGGATATGATAATTCTGGCAGAACTGAACCCTAGAGAAAACAGATGGATATCTCAAGAACTGACCGTTAACTTTTCAATCCGTCCGGTCATAATGTAGTCCTATATGTCCTCTGTCCATAGACACCGAGTTCACTCCGATCGTACACCATTTGATTAACCAAATTAGCTTTACCTCCAGGCTGGTCGCAAACGAAGACTGCAGTAATACTTCTCACGAAAACAAACACAACTTTCAGAAAATAACTCGAAATGACAATCTGCTTCTTGGAGACGATAGATAGAAGAGTGAACTACTTACTGACAAATTTCCAGATTGAATGCTTTCATTTAGATCGGCCGTTTGGCCTTTACGCTGACACTGGTCGGAACTGTATCTGCATCACTAAAGCTTCAGCTTATCCTTGGCCAAGAAGCAACGTCGATAACTTTCCAACCGTGCCTTGGTTTTACGATCGGGAAGATGATATGGAAAGCTGACAACGAGATCTTTCTGATGATATCTCGCTCGTTTGCTGGTTCCTTCTAGATCAACGGGAAAACACCGATGAAGTTGACTATCGGCGGATCCGATCTACAACGAGTAGCCCCAAAGAAATGTCCATAACTATTAGATGAAAAATCCAAATGATGATCCGCTTTCTGATAAACATAGATCTATGAGTGTAGAACATAACCTCAAAAGTTGGATTCGAAATACTCAGTTTTGATCGATCGTTCTTCTACTCTTCCAAAACGTGTCTGATGAGCTTTAATATCTCTTCTCAAATGGTGCGATGGCTCCTCTTTCATGGTGGCTGGAGATGGAGAAGAAGATGGCTTAGAAAAGGCTGAATCTCCACTGACGGCACATAGCTTTAGGTTTTTATGAGACTTATAATTAACAATTTAATATATAAGCAATTGGTTTATTGTCTCGGTCCAAATTTTAAATCAAACCGAATACCAATTTCGGTTTAAAGAATTCGGGTCGTTACAATTCTTCCCCACTAATAAAGAATTCGTCCTCGAATTCAAATCATGAGTCGGCTGTCCAATACCATCCGAAAGAAGCTCTGAACATTCAATCCTTATTTGAGTCTCGGTCTCCCAGATCTCCTCCAAGATCTTGTTCCTCTCACAACAAACTTTGACCAACATGGTCATCATCCCCTGAACAGCTTTCACTTGACGCTCAACAATCTCAACTGGCAGACAAAGTGCAGACAATTTTTTACCAAGATCCCTTGGCGGCTGAGGCAATATGAGCTCTGGCTCTCTCACAACTTTCCTCAAAACAGACATGTGGAACACATCATGAAAATCTGACAACTCATCTGATAACTTCAGTTTGTATGCAACTGCTCCAATCCGTTCCAAAATCGGGTACGGTCCCATATATCTCGGTTTAAGCTTCTTTAACTTTCGAGTCTTAGATCCTCCCTGAAATGTCCTCATTTTCAGGTATACCAAGTCTCCCACCTGAAACTCCAAATCCTTACGGCGCTTATCAGCATAACTCTTCTGACGATCATGGGCTTCCCTAAGCCGAGTCTTGAGCATCTCAACTTGCTCTACCGTCTCTTGAACCATTACTGGTTCTAAGTCTCGTCTCTCCCCCACTTATGTCCAACAAAGTGGTGTACGACAAGGCCTACGATAAAGTGCCTCATCTGGTGCCATCTCATACTCGAATGATAGGTGTTGTTGTAGGAAACTATGCTAGATGTAGATACTTCCCCCAGTTTCCTTTCCGATATAAAACGCAAGCTCTGAGCATATCCTCCAATATCTGAATAGTCCTCCCTGACTGCAATATGTCTGTGGGTGGTAGGTTGTCCTCATGTGGACCTTTGTCCCAAACGCCTTCTGAAAGGCTCTCCAAGAAGCATATGTGAATTAGTATCCCAATCTGATACAATGCTAACAAGAACTTCATGCAACCTCACAATCTCTTTGATGCAAATTTGTGCCAACTGATCAGCTCCATTTGTTTTTTTTAATCACTAGGATATGGGTAAACTTGATGAGTCTTTCCATGATCACCCATATATCATTCTTCCCACCTGAGGTGGTCGGTCTTCCAGTAACAAAATCCATAGTCACCAAGTACCATTTTCACTATGGTAATGGCAGATCCTGCAATAACCCGCTAAACACCAGATTCTCAATCTTAACATTAGACATGACTGACACTGCGATACAAATGTAGCAACATTGTTCTTCATACCAGGCCAATAAAAATATAACTTCTTATCTCTATAACTCTTAGATGTCGGCCACGCTAAAATCGTAGTGATATTTTCCAAATCTTGAGCAACTCGTGCTTACAGAACCACATAACCCAAAATCCAATTTTTTTTTCCTTCTCCTTCCAAAAGAAAAACTTACCAAGCTAGCAACTAATTGATGCTCTCGAGCTTAACCAACACAATATGTAAATGCTCCGCATGCCCCTCTCTGCTCTAAGAATAAATCATGATATCGTCGATGAATGCAATCGTGCACTTATCCAAGTGCTGACGAAAGACATCGTTCGTAAGTTTCTCGAATGCTACCGGTGCATTTCGAAAACCTAATCAGCATCACCACAAGCTCATAATGTCCATAACATATATAAAATCCCGTCCTATATATGTACATGCTCCCAATGGTGAAGTACTCGACCTGATGAAAACCTTATCCGAGAGTTCATCCGGCTGCTTTTTCAACTCAGTTATCTCTGCTGGTATTAAACGGTACTGCACTTGTGAAACCGGTTCTGTCCTTATTCCAACTCAATCATACGAGCGTCTACTCTGAGTGGTGGTTCTTCAAAAAGCCTCAAATACATCCTCATACTTTGCAACCACTGAAATGTCCTGCAACTCATGATGTCCAGCATCATTATCCATCAAAATAGTCGCCATAAATCCCTCTACTCCTCTCTCCAATAGATCCTCAACGTGTAACATGGAAATGAATTAAATCCCTCTGTAAGCCTGAATACACTGGAATGTGATCTTCCGATCTCCTCTAGGGATATGAACTCTTGCTCTGAGGCAATCTAGTACCACTCGATGGCGTGACAGCCAATCAATCCCAACTATAACATCATAGAAATCCAGCTCCATCTCTCCCAAGTCTCCGATGAAAACAACCCCTCCAAGTAGAACTGATACATCTCGATGAACGCCAGTGGTCCCTAATCTATGTGTTCCGGTTGTCTGAATCTTAATAGCTTAAACACAATCTGAAACGGTCAACACCGCCAAAATCTGGCAACCAAAACAAGCATAACTCCAGTATATGCAAAACGCAAGATGCCGCACCCCCAATCCAAAAGCGATCCCCACGAGTTTACAAACTGATCATACCTCCAAAATAGTCAATTTACTCATACACGAGAATAACACATGCCAACCAATGGCCGTTTGGCCTTTACGCTGACACTGGTCTAAAATAATATAATAAATAATAATCTCATAAAAGTCTCCATTTATTACTTCTCAAAAGTCAAACTCAACACCATAATCCAATAATAGCATAAATAAAATAAATCCTGAAAATATCGATAAAAGCATAAAACCGAAGTCTAAAAATAAGAAATAAAACTCCCAAAGCACCAATCCAAAAGCAATCACTCCTGCTGATCAGCCTCACCTGAAAGGGGAAAGAAAGGAGGAATGAGCAACAGGGGAGTCACTCAGTGAGGCATGGGATACTAATCCGCAAACCACTGACTTGAGTACATAGAACTCCCGCTATGGAAGTCTAGCTCTAACATGAACACACACGATGCCTAAAGCATCACACAAACACAAACAATGCGATGATAGCACACAGCTAATCCATACACCCCGCATTTCCTCATAAGGATATAATACATACTCTGCGTCGCTAGTACAGTATGTCTCTGCACCCCCGCACACCATAATCTGCGTAGATATGCAAACGTCTCTGCACCCCGCCCACACACAAATCTGCGTCGCTAGCTCAGACGTCTCTGGGCCCCCGCACACCATATCTGCGTCGCTAGCTCAGGCATCCCCGAACCCCCGCACACCACATCTGGTCGATAGCTCAGACATCTCTGAACCCGCACAACACATAGTCCCTACTATATAACTATGTACTTACATATATATATATATCTCAACATTTATCATCAAACATTCAAACAATAGTTGAATCCTCTAGACCCCTAATTCCGGTTTACAAAGAATAAACTATCTATCAATCACGACTCAAACAGACTCAATTCATGTTTCGAAATCTAAACTACGATAGAAGAATTCTATACTGGTACGGAGTTTACGGGATAGATCCTCACCTTTGCCACGAGTTCTGAAGATAACCTGAGAAAACACATAATGAACCTTGACGACTCTGAAACAGCAACTCTGGAACTCTCTGAAAATAAATGGATATGATAATTCTGGCAGAACTGAACCCTAGAGAAAACAGATGGATATCTCAAGAACTGACCGTTAACTTTTCAATCCGTCCGGTCATAATGTAGTCCTATATGTCCTCTGTCCATAGACACCGAGTTCACTCCGATCGGACACCATTTGATTAACCAAATTAGCTTTACCTCCAGGCTGGTCGCAAACGAAGACTGCAGTAATACTTCTCACGAAAACAAACACAACTTTCAGAAAATAACTCGAAATGACAATCCGCTTCTTGGAGACGATAGATAGAAGAGTGAACTACTTACTGACAAATTTCCAGATTGAAAGCTTTCATTTAGATCGGCCGTTTGGCCTTTACGCTGACACTGGTCGGAACTGTATCTGCATCACTAAAGCTTCAGCTTATCCTTGGCCAAGAAGCAACGTCGATAACTTTCCAACCGTGCCTTGGTTTTACGATCGGGAAGATGATATGGAAAGCTGACAACGAGATCTTTCTGATGATATCTCGCTCGTTTGCTGGTTCCTTCTAGATCAACGGGAAAACACCGATGAAGTTGACTATCGGCGGATCCGATCTACAACGAGTAGCCCCAAAGAAATGTCCATAACTATTAGATGAAAAATCCAAATGATGATCCGCTTTCTGATAAACATAGATCTATGAGTGTAGAACATAACCTCAAAAGTTGGATTCGAAATACTCAGTTTTGATCGATCGTTCTTCTACTCTTCCAAAACGTGTCTGATGAGCTTTAATATCTCTTCTCAAATGGTGCGATGGCTCCTCTTTCATGGTGGCTGGAGATGGAGAAGAAGATGGGTTAGAAAAGGCTGAATCTCCACTGACGGCACATAGCTTTAGGTTTTTATGAGACTTATAATTAACAATTTAATATATAAGCAATTGGTTTATTGTCTCGGTCCAAATTTTAAATCAAACCGAATACCAATTTCGGTTTAAAGAATTCGGGTCGTTACATTTTTGATTAAAATCTCTCTTATCATTGTGAATCCTTTGTTCATCTTTGAACATCGAACTGCTGAGGAGTTCATTCTCCAATTGCAACTTGGCTTTGATCCTTACTTGAGTTCATTCTCTTGATCAAAGTCTCTCTTTTATCCATCAATCATCCATCCGCAAGTTCCCATCCACAAAACCATCTATCGTCACCCTTTACCATTCCGCAAATCACCCATCAAACCATCAAACCATTGATCCAACCTTCAAAGATCAGGGAAAGTGAACCTTATCATAACCAGGGTTCTATCAGGTGGTATCAGAGCAGATTGAAGGCTCGTTGTAACATCCCTATCCCGGGCCTAATTTTGTTTTAAGGAGAACGGGCTTCTCTACGGCCCATTTGACAAAAACCTAGGATTTCTCCTCCCTTTCTTATAAATAGCCAGCCTCCTCCTCCACTTTGTCTCATCACAAAGCTTGAAGCGAAGCTCTGCAGAGATTTCCCGGAGACTGGAAACCCTAGCCGTCAAGCTCTCTTCCCTGCGCCGCCGTCTTTTCTCTTTTCTCTTCTCTCTTCTCTCCTCTCTTCCGTGCGTCTCTCTCTTCTTCTTCTCTCTCTCTCCTCGGCGTCCGATCTCTCTTTCTCTCTTGTCGGCGGCGTGTTGGTGGTGGCCGTGGTGGTGATCGCCGGTGGTGGTGGTGGTGGTGGTTGAGTAGCCGATCAGTGGAGTGGTTCAGATCTCATCTTCTCTCGTTTCTTCAGTTCAGATCTAAGTTCAGGTGAGGTGTCTTGAACCCATCTTGCTCCCTTGATCTTTACATTGCTTATGTTGGATCTAGGATTGATTAGATCTTGTGTGAAAGTTAGGGTGTTAGTTCATGATGAAAACTAGGATGCTAGATGAGTGATCATGTTGCATAAGAGCGCTCACACTGTTAAATGGGACTTAATGGACTGCCTTGTGTTGATGTGGTTATTATTGATGTGGATGTTTATGTGATCGATCTTGTGTCCCATGTCTTGATGTGTGATTGAAAGCTAGGTTGATAGAAAGAAGTGAATGTCTTAGTGATTGATGCATGTGAAGTATATCACAAGTGGTATCTAAGATGATAGAGTTATAAGTGATAAGTGATTGAGATATGAATGATTGAGATGTCTTTTGGTATCAATGCCATGTGAAGTAAAGAGTATGAGAAAGAATCCAAGTGTTAAGAGTATGAGAAGTGTTATGTGTGATCTTGATTATGAGTCTAAGTGTTAAGTATGAGAAAGTGAAAGTGAAAGTATGAGTATGAGTATGAGTATGAGTATGAGTAAGAGAATGTGGATGAGAATGTGAAATGAGAAAGAGATGGATAAGTAAATGAGTCAATGAACTTGCTTGTAGTCTTGTTTGGACCACCGAGAACGGGTGGGCGTCTAGAGTCTAGGATGTGATGTGACCCGTGGGACAGTAGCCTAACACGAGGTACCCACGGGAAGTAATGTGGATGCCTACCGCGAGATGCGGGATATAAGAAGATGTGGCGCCTAGGATCGAGTCGAGTCAATGCCGAGTCGCGGCATAATTATGGCTATTACGACCGGGTGGCGGACAGTGCCAATGGGCCAACGAGCTGCAACTCGGATAGTCATTTAGGAAGCTGAGGGGGGGACGGTTTACCCGAGAGAAGGGCGCCCCTTTCAGGATAGGCTGGAACGGGTAGAGGGACCGTAAACGGCTATAGGTCCATACGTCTAGGTTGCTTGGTGTCGAGTCAGCTTATTTGTTGAAGTCTAGTCCCTTGAGTGAAGTGTACTTGAGAATGTGCTCTTTGAGTTGATTGGTTATTAGGTTGTAGAAATGGTGTTGTTATGAATTATCTTTTGTTGCATAGTTTGATTGTTGTGATTGGTCAGTCCTAGCTCCCGCATAGAGTAATGTAGAGTGTCTTGCGGGCAAGCTGGACTAGAGCCACTTCACTGAGTAATTCAATTGCTCACCCCTCCCATTCCCATTTTTCCCTGCGCAGGACTGTAAGTAGAAGTAAATGGATACGGGTGGATCGGAATTTCAAAGAAAGCAATGCGTCCGTCGACTCTTGGGACCAGTAACGGACACGGCGGGTTGCCTTAAAGGGTATACGCGTGTCCATAACTCCCTCTCGATAACTCCGGTCGGACGCCGGGGGACAGGGATGTTACAATTGGTATCAGAGCGGGGGTTAAGATCCCTTAGTGTTATTCTAAGGGGTCGGCATTTCCAAAGTTTTCGAAACCTTGTTTTAAAAAGAAAAAGGAGTTTGTGAAAGTTTGATACTTTAGAAAGTTGTGAGATGTTTTCAAAAACCACCCACTATATCCATGCTTCTATTATGGTTCTGATCGTTTTCTTTTACTGCAGGATGTTTCCGCTTGATCACTACGAGTGGAGGATGCCGCGGTTGAGCTACGGGCCGTTGGGCACTCGGGAGCATGCCCGGAAGCGGTACCGTGACGCGGAGGGTAACTGGGTGCTGCCTACGTTTCCCGACCCAGAGGAGCAGTTCAGAGAGTTTCCATTCGGGTACCCTCACGAGCAGACGGTGGGACGCATAGTGACGATGCCACACTTTCTGAAGGTGGCTATGGAGGAGCGTGAACTCCAGGGTTGTGCTACGTTCCAACTCGCCCTCGATGAGGACTTTCCGAGGAAGCGGGGGGCCGGCCCAGCAAGGCATCAGGGGTAGCCCGAGAGCCTCCGAGGTCCATCGCGGGGAAATGCCGGTGCAAGACACTGTTCCAGAATAAGCAGGAGAATCGATCTGTTGCTGGCTACACTGAGGACTTCATCAACCAAGCCAAGTTGTGTAAACCAAAGAGCGCAGAAATGTGGTGCAAATGGTACAAGCGAGGACTGCGTAAGAAGATTCAGGACAAGGTGAAAGGAGTCTTAGAACCACTGGAGTTTGCCTTGGTTCGGCGTATGGCGGGTCTAGCGATCGAAGTAGAAGGGGAGATTGAAGCCTAGAAGCCCGAGCAGGCGAAACCAAAGGAAGGCAATGGGAACCCCAAGGCATCTGGTGGGGGAACACCCAAGAAGAAGCGGGGGCAACTACAGAAGCCTTCGACCGATCAGGACGATTGTGACTGCGACGTGCGAGTTCAGGAGGCGCAGAAGTCTGACAAAGTGCAGGATTATCTGCAGGAGTTCATGGAGACAGCCAGACAGTGTCAGCCCAAACCTGCGGAAGAGTGGTGTAGGTTATTCAAGGCCGGGCTACGCAGAGAGATTCGTGACAAGCTCGGAGGAGCTCTAGAACCTTTGGAGTTCGCCCTTGTGAAGAGAATGGCTAGTCAAGCAGTAACTGCGGAAGATAAGATTACAGGGAGGGTGTTCGCGACCGAACCCCAGCACCCTCGGAAGAAGGGCGGAAACCCGGAGCCTAGGGCGGACGGCACGGCAGGCCCTGGGACCGAGGCTCGCGACGATCTTCCGCGAGGGGGTTGAGCAAGTAGGGTTCTTTTCTCGGAGTAGGACGCGAGTTCATTTGTTGGTTATTTATTATTTGCTGGCTTTGGTGTTTTTCTATTTTTACGGGCAGTCCGCGTGTGTGCAGATGCCTTGAGTTTTTCCGAATTATTGTAGTCCTACTCCATTTTATCTATTGAATTCATTCGTTGGTTTAAGATGATCGAGTAAAAGTCAAAGTTCGGGTTATAAGGAATGGAGGAGTAGGATGAGTATACTTCATTTTTGGAAGTTCGAGTTTAGTTAGGACCATCGAAATCGGGAAGAAGGGACGTGTTCGAAAGCAAGAATTGTAACCATGGCACGGTATCCTCTCAGTTAGTGGTTTCTGTTTTCTTCATGAAGGTTCCCCAACCTCCCCTTAAAAGGGCACCACAACCGGAAGCGTAAGGATGATGGACTCACTCTCGGTTCCTCCGAAGCGAAGCGGCTCAGAAACTCATCTAAGTCACCGACTTTTCTCAACCCTCTGCCGTCAGCAGCAGGCTCGAAGCGTTAGACGGTGGTAAGTCCGGAAGCGTCACGAAGGAGTTGGTAGAGGTGGCTAGTTGAGGATGGAGCTGGTGAAGTGTTGTATCTGGTTGATACATCGCTAGCTCATACTGTATTGGAGCAGCAGCAGACGATGAAGAGTTTATGAGTTGGGGAATCAACTGGTTGTTAATTGTGTGATTGACTTGGATGATGACGATGGTTCGAAGAAGGCTCTCTGTGTGGTTCCTTCCACTGAGATTGTTATTATTGATTCTAATGTTGAAGATGATGTTGTTGGCGAGAGAGAGAAGCCCAAGTACCCGTTTCAGTCGAGTCTTGTGCAGCATCAGAAGAGTCAAGGTGATGTGGTGCTTGTGACGCCACAATTCGCTTTTGAGGAAGTTGTTTTGGGGAAAGGGAAGGATATGTCTTGTGCCAGTACTCCTTTGATGGAGGGACAAAGTAGCGGAGGCAACCTCCTTGCTATAGAAAATGGTGTGGTCAACGATAAGGGTGTCTATGTGGGCGTCGAGAATGTTGAAGGTAGTAATGGGTCTGAAGCAGCAGATGAGGATCTTGGTAATATCTGGAATGAAATGGCCATGTCAACAGTGCGTTCCAAGGATGCAGAGACTTCACGCATTGAATCAAAGACCGATGAAGTGGAAGACTGTGAGCACTCCTTCATACTAAAGGACGACGTGGGTTATGTTGCCGTGTTTGCGGAGTTATTGACAAAAGCATCTTAGACATTATTGATGTGAACTTCAGTAAAGCGAGAAAAGCACGAGGACATATGCTTCTGAATCTCGGGTTAAAAAGTTAGTCGATTCAGAGTTTGAGATTAAGTTATCTGAAGAAGGACTGATGATAGGTGGATTTTCTGCTCATCCAACGCATGCTAGCAAGCCGAAGCCTCATCAAATCGAAGGGGTCCAGTTCCTACTCAGCAACTTAGTAATAGATGAGCCGGGTGGCGGCATCATGGCTCATGCGCCGGGTTATGGAAAAACCTTCATGATCATCCGTTTCAGGCAGAGCTTCCTCGCAAAGTATCCTCAGGCTAAGTAACTGGTTGTGCTTCCAAAGGGAATTTTTGTCTACCTGGAAAAGAGAGTTTGTGAGATGGCAGGTCGTAGACACTCCACTGCTTGACTTCTACAGTGCTAAAGCAGAAAAACCGTGCCCAACCGCTATCCATTTTGGAACCGTGGATAGAGAAGATGAGCATCTTGTTTCTGGGCTACAAGCAGTTTTCAACCATTGCCTTGGCGGCACCAGCACCGACATCACCAATCGAGCCGAGTAAGGATGGTAATAGCGCCCCAGTTAATGTTATGAAACCGCTATCTGGCAAAGGACGAGTGGGTGTCATACGAAGTCGGAATGTTGACACGGGAGTCTCGACACGCGAGATCGAAGACGAAATGGCGGGTGTTCGGAAAAAGGGTTATGCATGATCGAAGTGGGGGAGAACTAAGAACAAGGCGAAGAAGACCTATGAAAACTCGAAGGCAGTAGTATCGCCTGAAGCGACCTGAGAGTAGTATATGTTGCAGTGAGGTGGTACCAAGGGCTATCAGGGATTGCAGAAATCATCAGAAGTTTTGGTGCTCCGTGCACCGCTTGAGTAAGGAATGTTAGGAAATGGGAGTTTCTCAGGCGGAATTCGGGGACGAATTCCATTTAAGTGGGGGAGAGTTGTAACATCCCTATCCCGGGCCTAATTTTGTTTTAAGGAGAACGGGCTTCTCTACGGCCCATTTGACAAAAACCTAGGATTTCTCCTCCCTTTCTTATAAATAGCCAGCCTCCTCCTCCACTTTGTCTCATCACAAAGCTTGAAGCGAAGCTCTGCAGAGATTTCCCGGAGACTGGAAACCCTAGCCGTCAAGCTCTCTTCCCTGCGCCGCCGTCTTTTCTCTTTTCTCTTCTCTCTTCTCTCCTCTCTTCCGCGCGTCTCTCTCTTCTTCTTCTCTCTCTCTCCTCGGCGTCCGATCTCTCTTTCTCTCTTGTCGGCGGCGTGTTGGTGGTGGCCGTGGTGGTGATCGCCGGTGGTGGTGGTGGTGGTGGTTGAGTAGCCGATCAGTGGAGTGGTTCAGATCTCATCTTCTCTCGTTTCTTCAGTTCAGATCTAAGTTCAGGTGAGGTGTCTTGAACCCATCTTGCTCCCTTGATCTTTACATTGCTTATGTTGGATCTAGGATTGATTAGATCTTGTGTGAAAGTTAGGGTGTTAGTTCATGATGAAAACTAGGATGCTAGATGAGTGATCATGTTGCATAAGAGCGCTCACACTGTTAAATGGGACTTAATGGACTGCCTTGTGTTGATGTGGTTATTATTGATGTGGATGTTTATGTGATCGATCTTGTGTCCCATGTCTTGATGTGTGATTGAAAGCTAGGTTGATAGAAAGAAGTGAATGTCTTAGTGATTGATGCATGTGAAGTATATCACAAGTGGTATCTAAGATGATAGAGTTATAAGTGATAAGTGATTGAGATATGAATGATTGAGATGTCTTTTGGTATCAATGCCATGTGAAGTAAAGAGTATGAGAAAGAATCCAAGTGTTAAGAGTATGAGAAGTGTTATGTGTGATCTTGATTATGAGTCTAAGTGTTAAGTATGAGAAAGTGAAAGTGAAAGTATGAGTATGAGTATGAGTATGAGTATGAGTAAGAGAATGTGGATGAGAATGTGAAATGAGAAAGAGATGGATAAGTAAATGAGTCAATGAACTTGCTTGTAGTCTTGTTTGGACCACCGAGAACGGGTGGGCGTCTAGAGTCTAGGATGTGATGTGACCCGTGGGACAGTAGCCTAACACGAGGTACCCACGGGAAGTAATGTGGATGCCTACCGCGAGATGCGGGATATAAGAAGATGTGGCGCCTAGGATCGAGTCGAGTCAATGCCGAGTCGCGGCATAATTATGGCTATTACGACCGGGTGGCGGACAGTGCCAATGGGCCAACGAGCTGCAACTCGGATAGTCATTTAGGAAGCTGAGGGGGGGACGGTTTACCCGAGAGAAGGGCGCCCCTTTCAGGATAGGCTGGAACGGGTAGAGGGACCGTAAACGGCTATAGGTCCATACGTCTAGGTTGCTTGGTGTCGAGTCAGCTTAT
Source organism: Raphanus sativus (assembly GCF_000801105.2). Classification (NCBI taxonomy): domain Eukaryota; kingdom Viridiplantae; phylum Streptophyta; class Magnoliopsida; order Brassicales; family Brassicaceae; genus Raphanus; species Raphanus sativus. The sequence goes on along the minus strand of NW_026615508.1, from coordinate 22,594 downwards.
TTGTTGAAGTCTAGTCCCTTGAGTGAAGTGTACTTGAGAATGTGCTCTTTGAGTTGATTGGTTATTAGGTTGTAGAAATGGTGTTGTTATGAATTATCTTTTGTTGCATAGTTTGATTGTTGTGATTGGTCAGTCCTAGCTCCCGCATAGAGTAATGTAGAGTGTCTTGCGGGCAAGCTGGACTAGAGCCACTTCACTGAGTAATTCAATTGCTCACCCCTCCCATTCCCATTTTTCCCTGCGCATGACTGTAAGTAGAAGTAAATGGATACGGGTGGATCGGAATTTCAAAGAAAGCAATGCGTCCGTCGACTCTTGGGACCAGTAACGGACACGGCGGGTTGCCTTAAAGGGTATACGCGTGTCCATAACTCCCTCTCGATAACTCCGGTCGGACGCCGGGGGACAGGGATGTTACACTCGTGATCTAGGGTTTGTCATAAAAACTCTTTGAATTCTTCTCTTTTTCGTTTTTGGGAACCTCGATTGATCTCTGTGAAACTCCATTCTCTTATCTATCTATCTAATATTGCGGGGGGGCCAACCAGATATAAAAAAAAAAAATATAGATCAAAGTATCTGAGAAAGCTGAAGAGAAATCCAGCTAGACTGAAGAGAAATCCAGTCTCTGGTGGTAAAGCTCCCTGCCCATTAAATCCCTTAATACTGTCTATCTCTTTCTTTAGTTGGGGTTGGGGTTTTGTTCTTTGAGGCATTGATCTTTGTTGGCTGCTGAGCTATTTGGATTCACAAGAAACTTCACCATAAAGTTGAGAGAAACACTTGAGAGAAACACTTGTGAGGCTTCGGCTATCTTCCTTGTGTACTAAGTTTTTCTTGTTGAGCTTCTTATCAGGAAACCATGTCTGATGAAGATCATGAACGAGAAGAATCTCCTACTCGTAGGATGGATAAGCTACAGATGGAATCTTTGATGGCCACTTTGTTGAATGTCATAGAAAAGAAATTTGAATCTGAAAGAAACAACTCTGCTACTAACAATGTTTTAGGCTCTTCTTCTCAGGTCAGGAAAGCTGCTAGGGAGAAAAGAAGAGGAAAACGAGTTGATACTGGAGCTGAAGTTGAAGATTTTTCCTCTTCTGGTAGGAGTTCTGATGAGAACCGATCAACAAGGACCTTATCTCAGGGTAGAACACACAGAACAGATCGTCGCAGGCCAGATGATAGTCTTGGGAACATCAAGCTCAGAGTACCAGTCTTCAGTGGTACCAGCAATCCAGACGATTACCTTGATTGGAAAAAGAAGATAGAGTTGATCTTTGATTGTCACAACTACTCAGAGTTAAAGAAGGTTAGACTTGCAGCAACTGAGTTCAATGGTTATGCTCTTCACTGGTGGGATCAGATTACTTCAACAAGAAGAAGAACCGGAGAAGCAGCAGTGTCAGGTTGGTTTGAACTCAAGACTCTCATGAGGAAAAGGTTTGTTCCAAGTCATTACCACAAGGATGTTCATCAGAAACTAAGGAGACTCACTCAAGGAGCTAAAAGCGTGGAGGATTACTACCAAGAGATGGAGACTCTCATGATCAAGGCTTCTGTTGTTGAAGATTCTTATGCAACTATGGCTCGGTTCCAAGCTGGTCTCAACAGAGAACTACAAGATCGATTGGAACTACAGGATTATGAGGACATCTATGAGCTTCTTCACAAAGCTATCCTCATTGAGCAGCAACAGAAGAGAAAGAATAGCTCCAAGGGTTCATACGGCAACAACTACAGGTCAACCAAGGATGAGAAAAGTCTAGCTAAACCAAAGGAGGAACCTAAGGCTTCCCAGCGTGATGACAAAGGGAAAGCACCAACCACAAGGGCCAGAGACGTCAAGTGTTTCAAGTGTCATGGATTTGGACATTATGCCAATGAATGTACCAACAAGAAAGTCATGCTACTCTTGGATAATGGAGATATCGTTTCTGAAGAAGAGAAAGTGGTGACATCTGAAGAAGAACAAGTAGACTATCCAGTTCATGGACAACTCCTGGTCACTAGAAGATCTCTCCAAGTTCAACCCAAGCCAGAAGACAATGATCAAAGGGAGAATCTTTTCCATTCTCGTTGCATTATCTATGATAAAGTTTGTAGCTTGATTATAGATGGTGGGAGTTGTACTAATGTTGCTAGTGAATCTCTTGTAGCAAAGCTTGGATTAAAAACAGGGAAGCATCCTAAACCTTACCCACTTCAATGGTTGAATGAAGGAGGCGAGTTGATGGTCACTGAACAAGTAATGGTTCCTATAACCATTGGGAGATACCAAGACGAGATAGTGTGTGACGTTCTACCTATGGATTCCAGCCACATCCTCCTAGGAAGGCCCTGGCAGTTTGATAAAAGAGCAATCCATGATGGTTTTACAAACCGACATTCTTTCACCCACCGAGATAAGAAGATTGTTCTAGCTCCCTTATCTCCACAAGAAGTGCATGAGGATCAACTGCAGCTGAAACTCCGACGCCAAGAAGCCAAGAAGGAATCAACAGATTCACAAAAGATAGGGTCTAATATCATGGCCAAAAACAGTGAGGTTAAGAAAGCTCTCTTGCTTAAACAACCTTTACTTCTCTTTGTGTTTAAAGGTGCACTAACTGCTTCTAACCTTGCACCGGAGCTTCCGAAAGATTTTCAATTCATCTTGCAGGATTATGGTGATGTGTTTCCAGAAGTTAGTCCAACAGGTCTGCCTCCTTTCCGTGGTATTGAACACCAAATAGATCTGGTTCCAGGCGCCTCTCTCCCTAACCGGCCTGCCTATAGAACCAATCCAGATGAGACCAAGGAACTGCAAAGACAAGTGGAAGAACTGATGGAGAAAGGACACATTAGAGAAAGCATGAGTCCATGTGCTGTGCCTGTGCTCTTGGTGCCAAAGAAAGATGGAAGCTGGCGCATGTGTGTTGACTGCAGAGCCATTAACAACATCACTGTAAAGTACAGGTATCCTATCCCTAGACTCGATGATATGTTAGATGAATTACACGGATCTTGTGTGTTCTCTAAGATAGATTTGAAAAGTGGATATCATCAAATTAGGATGAGGGAAGGGGATGAGTGGAAAACTGCTTTCAAAACAAAACATGGGTTGTATGAGTGGCTTGTTATGCCATTTGGGCTTACGAATGCACCTAGCACTTTCATGAGATTGATGAATCATGTTCTAAGAGCTTTCATAGGTCACTTTGTTGTAGTTTACTTTGATGATATTCTGATCTACAGCAAGAGTATGAATGAACATGTTAATCATCTGAAAACTGTTTTGGAAGTGCTTAGGAAGGAGTCTCTTTTTGCTAACTTCCAGAAATGTACTTTTGGAACAGATCACCTTGTGTTTTTAGGCTTTGTTGTTACAGCTCAAGGAATCAGGGTGGATGAAGAAAAGATCAAAGCAATCCGAGAGTGGCCTATTCCAAAGAATGTGAGTGAGGTCCGGAGTTTCCATGGTTTGGCTGGTTTCTACAGAAAATTTGTGAAAGATTTCAGCACCATAGCCGCACCACTCACTGAGGTGATCAAGAAGAATGTGGGTTTTAGATGGGATGATGCACAAGAAAAAGCTTTCCAAACCTTGAAAGGGAAGTTGACTGAAGCTCCTTTACTTGCTTTACCTGATTTTTCTAAGACTTTCGAAATAGAATGTGATGCTTCTGGTGTAGGGATTGGAGCTGTACTGATGCAGGAGAAGAGACCAATTGCTTATTTCAGTGAGAAGCTAGGAGGAGCCATGGCGAATTATCCCACCTATGACAAGGAGCTATACGCTTTGGTCAGGGCCCTAGAGACTTGGCAACACTACCTTTGGCCAAAAGAATTCGTGATCCACACTGATCATGAATCACTCAAACATCTCAAAGGGCAGCACAAGCTTAACAAGAGGCACGCCAAATGGGTAGAATTCCTTGAAACTTTTCCTTATGTGATTCATTACAAACAAGGAAAAGAAAATGTGGTAGCTGATGCTTTGTCTAGGAGGTATGCTTTGCTTGCTACCATGGAAACAAAACTGTTAGGATTTGATCAGATTAAGACTTATTATGCTGATGATCCTGATTTCAAAGTAGTGTTCAAAGATTGTGAAAAGCATGCTAGTGGAAAGTACTTTAGGTCTGATGGGTTTCTTTTCTTTGAGACTCGTCTATGCTTACCTCAGTGTTCTTTGAGAGAGTTGTATCTTAGGGAATCTCATGGAGGTGGATTAATGGGACACTTCGGCGTTGATAAGACACTCAGCACCTTGAAGGAACACTTCTACTGGCCAAGCATGAGGAAAGATGTTGAGAAACACTGCAGCCGATGCATAGTTTGCACTCAAGCTAAAGCTAAGAACCGACCTCAAGGTTTGTACACTCCTCTCCCTATTCCTGATGCACCTTGGGTAGACTTATCAATGGATTTTGTGCTTGGTTTGCCTAGAACTAAGAGAGGCAGAGATTCGATTTTTGTGGTAGTAGATAGGTTTTCAAAAATGGCACATTTCATTTCTTGCAACAAAACTGATAGTGCTGTTAATGTTGCTGATCTTTTCTTTAGAGAAGTAGTACGTTTGCATGGAATGCCTAGAACTATTGTGTCTGATAGGGATATTAAGTTCCTTAGTTATTTCTGGAAAACTCTTTGGTCTAGGTTGGGAACTAAGCTTTTGTTTTCTACTACTTGTCACCCTCAGACTGATGGACAAACTGAAGTAGTTAATAGAACTTTGTCATCTCTCTTGCGTACTGTGGTTAAGAAAAACATTAAGTCTTGGGAAGATTGTTTACCTCATGTTGAGTTTGCTTACAATCATTCAGTTCATAGAACCACTAAGCATTCTCCTTTCCAGATTGTGTATGGTTTTAGTCCTTTGACTCCGCTGGATCTTTTGCCTTTGCCCATTAATGAACAGACTAACCTTGATGGAAAGGCCAAGGCCGAGTATGTTGTTTCTTTGCATAAACAGGTTAAGAAGAACATTGAAGAAAGAACTAAGGCTTATGCAAAGCAAGCTAATAAAAAGAGGCGTGAGCTGATTCTAGAAAGTCTAAACTTCTACCAAGGACAGATGGTCCTTTCAAAGTGCTTGAACGGATCAACAACAATGCTTATAAAATTGATCTTGAAGGGAAGTACACTGTTAGCTCTACTTTCAATATTGCTGATCTGATTCCTTATCATGCTGACGAGTTGGTTTCTTATGTTGATCTAGATTTGAGGTCAAATCCTTTTAAAGGAGGAGGGGATGATGCACCCATGGTTGAGCTAGAAGAGAGTGATGGAGCTGAGGAGAGTGTCGGAGCTGAACTGGAGCTAAGTAGGAGTGACACTGAACCAGGAGCTGATCAGGAGCTAAGTGAGAGTGACATAGAAGATGAAGTAGAAACAGCTCGGTCCAAAGAAGAGAAGCCCATATCCGATCAAACTCAAGACCCATTCTACTTATCTCAAGGGCCAATCACAAGATCTCAAACCAGAAGATTGAAGAATTCGATTGCAGCCTTGGTTTACTCCAAACCAAACCAAATTGATGATCAAGACCAAGTCAAGCTCTTTAATCATTCAGTCTTTGGTCTTGCCTAGTTTTCCTTTCTTTCTCGTGAACTACAAGTTTTAGTCTTTGCTTTGTTTTCCCATGTTGTTTTCCTTTTCTACAAATACTTGGTTTCGATTTCAATAAGATTATTCACCTTTTTGATTAAAATCTCTCTTATCATTGTGAATCCTTTGTTCATCTTTGAACATCGAACTGCTGAGGAGTTCATTCTCCAATTGCAACTTGGCTTTGATCCTTACTTGAGTTCATTCTCTTGATCAAAGTCTCTCTTTTATCCATCAATCATCCATCCGCAAGTTCCCATCCACAAAACCATCTATCTTCACCCTTTACCATTCCGCAAATCACCCATCAAACCATCAAACCATTGATCCAACCTTCAAAGATCAGGGAAAGTGAACCTTATCATAACCAGGGTTCTATCACAAAGGCAGCTAGCAGTAAGGTCTGTGAGTACATACTTCCCAAACTTGGACTCATAGATCTCTCATGTCACTAGACTCTCCTCCATGAAGTTCTCTACTCTTTTTCCTTAGTCGGAGTTTTATCCCATGTGGTTTTCTCTTGCTAAGGTTTTTAATGAGGGAGTACTTCATGGCTTCCAAGCTTGACTTGTTCCACATGGTCAAGCTTGAGGGGGAGTGTTGACATGAAGAATAAAACCACACATACTGATAAAGAGAATGCAAGGAGATGTCTCGGCTAAGATATGAAGAAGCTTGATCACTTCCGTACAGGATTTGAATCTAGGCGCCATTGGTAACTTCAGGATCAAGCCATCTATGTTCCTTGTAGTGTAAACAAGAGAGGAGAATATTTAAACCTTATTGATGTCGGCAAGAGGGAAGAGAGCCGTTGGGGCTTAGTTGACCGTGAAGGAAGATCACATGTGATCACTTGTGCTGTCACTATCACTCGCCTGAACGAGCCATGCTGTCTCTAGTGTCGATTCCCTTTGTTTAATGTTTTGTCTCTCTGATGTTTTCTCTATATATGTAATGTGTCCATGAACTAAATCAAGTAAGGAATAAGAGAATCCTTCCATTCTTATTGTCTCTCTCTCGATCTCTCTTCTCTTAACTCATCCGCAAACCTTTAATCTCACATTTAATCTCTAAAACTCTCAACTTGAAGGTGGGTGGATATGGGTTGTTCTAAGAGGCTACTAGCACTCCTTTGAACTATGGACGTCTCCCTGAGCCTATGGATTGGCGACAAGGATGGTTTGCTACTCAAAGACACAAGATTACCTTGTATTCTCTAAGATGGGGTTCACTAGGAATTCCTTCCTTTAAGTGTGATCAATGTTCTTGAGCTGAACAGAGAAAGCTTGAGACAAGGCAAACAAGTTGCTGTAAAATTCTTAGATTCAAAGTTGAAGAAGAAAAACAAGCTGCGTGGTCTTTAAGTAAAAGAGAAAACAATGTCTAACCTAATCCTTAACCAATTTGGTTTATGAGAACTAAACCAAATCGACAGGACATCTAATCCTAATTAAAACTGGTTTAACTAATCCTAATTTGTCTTGGTTTGAAATAAATGAAAACCAAATAAACCAACTTAATTACATTGAAATCAAATTGAACCAACAAGCTGGTTTGTCTTGGTCTTCTCCCTTAGAACTTGCTCCCACGAATTTGGCTAAGTCTTGGAGGGTCTTCTCTTGTGCCCTCAGCCTTGATCTAGTTACTGGTCCACTCCACACATTGGCTGGTTCATTGGATTGATCTCTCTTGCTCAGGTTCACTTCAATGTCACTAGCTTCAAGCTCATCTTCTAAGTCAGTCTCTTTGGTATCACCTTTATCCCCTTGCTCAGGTTCAATCAGCTCTTCCTCATCAGACTCACTCAGCTCCTCTTCAATGTCTCTGCTCATGGCTACACCAGGCTTTGGAGCCACATCACGGATGAAGCTCAAACAAAGCCAGTGGCCAAGGAAAATGAAGATGAGAAGGAAAAGGAGCAAGCTTTAGCTGAGTACAAGAGATGGGTGAAAGATGATCTTATGGTGCTATCCGTGCTTCAGGGATCTCTTGAGCTGCATCTCCTTGAAGCCTACAGCTACTGCGAGTCTCCTAAGCATCTATGGGAGGTCCTTCAAAAGACTTATGGTAACAAAACCAACTTAAGTCGTGTGTTTGAGTTGAAGGGAGCTATCAATGCTCTTGTTCAAGATGGTGAGGAGTTTTCCAAGCACTTAGGGAAGTTCAGAGCTCTTTGGAACGAGCTGGAGGGCTTGAGACCCAACACTACTGATCAAGAGACACTCGCGGAGAGAAGAGAACAAGATCAGGTGTTTGGACTTATGATGACATTGGATCCAGCCTATAAGGATGTGATAGCACACATCTTAAGGTCTCCTACACTCCCATCCATGGAAGAAGTGTGCGCGCAGCTACAGAAGGAGGAGGGATCTATTGGTCTCTTTGGAGGGAAGAAGGAACTTTCCTTGGCGCACAAGGCTGAAGAAGTACAAGCTAACAAGGCCATGTACAAAGGTGGAGATAGGAAGTATGGTGAGAGGTTCTCGGGTGATTGTGATCATTGCAAGAAGACAGGCCATAGGAAGAGCCAGTGCTGGGTCTTACACCCACACCTCAAGCCGGCGAAGTTCACAAAAGGTGGAGATGCAAGAGCTAACCTTTCTGCTGAAGCAAATGGAGCTGGTCTATCCGGAACTGGTCCAAGTGTGAAGGTGGGTGAAAGCGAGGGTAAAGCCATGGCATCTCAACAATTGGGCAGTAAGAGTGGAGACAATGAGACCATAAGGAGGTCTGACATCGAGTCCCTCATCAAAGCTCTTAAGGAGTCTGGTAACACACTCGGAAACACTCTTGGTTACTCATATAATGCTCATCTTGTATCAAATGTTCCTGATAGGTTGCTAGACATGATTGAGCATGCTTATAGTTCTGAAAAAGTCTTGAATGTTTCTGATAAGTTGCTAGAAGTGATTGAAAGCTTGCGGAATAGAAATGATCATCCTAGGACTCATATTGCTCAAAACATGCATAAACCTTTGATTATTGATTCAGCTGCATCTCATCACATGATAAGTGATTGTAAGCTCATTAAGGATTTAGAACCGGCTCAAGGGCATGTTATGATTGCTAATGGTGCTAGGATTCCTATCAAAGGAGTTGGAAAACTCAAGTTGTTTGATAGGGATTCTAAAGCCTTTTACATGCCCGAGTTCACTTCTAATCTTTTATCTGTGAAAAGATGCACTAATGATCTTCAATGCAATGTTATTTTCACCCCTAATGAGGTTATGTTTCAGGATATTGAGAGTAGAAAGCTCATTGGACAAGGTGTTACCAAGGGAGAGCTTTATCTACTTCAAGACACTTTACCCATTTCTAGTTCCTGTTGTTCTTTCAATTCGGTTTCTTCTAATAATGATGCATTGTGGCATGCTAGACTAGGTCATCCTCACCTTAGAGCTTTAAGCTTGATGTTACCAGGTGTTGTTTTTCAAAACAATGATTGTGAAGCTTGTATTTTGGGAAAACATTGTAAAACTGTGTTTCAAAGATCAACTACTGTTTATGAAAATTGTTTTGATTTAATCCACTCTGATGTGTGGACATCTCCTTGTTTATCCAGAGATGGATACAAGTACTATGTCACCTTCATTGATGAGAAATCGAAATACACCTGGATAACTCTCATTAAAACAAAGGATAGGGTGATAGATGCATTCAAGAATTTTCATGACTATGTGACTAACCAATATAATGCCAAGATCAAGATTTTCAGGTCTGATAATGGTGGAGAGTACATAGGTCATGCCTTTAAAGACTATCTGTCCAAGCATGGGATCTTGCATCAAACTAGCTGCCCTTACACACCACAACAGAATGGTGTGGCTGAGAGGAAGAACCGGCATCTGATGGAAGTTGCACGAGCTCTTATGTTTCAAACGAGTGTACCAAAGAGATATTGGAGTGATGCTGTCTTAGCAGCTTGCTACTTGATCAACAGAACACCAACCAAGATACTACAGGATCAAGCACCTTTTGAGGTACTTAACAAGAACAAACCAGTGCTAGATCACTTGAGAGTATTTGGTTGTGTGTGTTATGTGCTGGTACCAGGAGAAACAAGGAACAAGCTTGAAGCAAAGAGATCTAAGGCAATGTTTATTGGGTACTCTACATCCCAAAAGGGATACAAGTGCTATGATCCGGATGCAAGAAGGGTACTGATCTCCAGAGATGTTAAGTTCATGGAGGAGAAAGGGTATTATCAAGGCAAGAATTGGGAGGAGCTAGAAGAACTAGCTAGACCATCTGATAGAGCAGCCAGTCTACGGATGTTATTTGAAGGACTTGGGATAGGAGTGACCCAGGATCAAGAGAGGCAACACATGCCTCCTACAAATGGAACTGAAGAACCCACTCATCTTGATCATGAGGGAGGCAATACACCTGAAGCTGGAGGTCAAGGAGATCAAAGTTCAGGCAGTGGTCATGATCAAGTTGAGATGGGAGAAGGAAATGGAAGTCAGTCTGAGCAAGAGGATCAGATTCAACAAGAAGAAACGAGTGGAGTTCAAGAGGTACAATCAGAACCAGTGCAAGAAGTTCAACAAGTACCTGTCTTAAGGAGAAGCACACGGCAAAGGAGAGATGCTTCCAACTGGGTAAACACGAGAGTGTACTACAATGCCCAGGCTGTGGAGCATCCCTCTCAAGCTGTGTGTTCTTTTGCTGAGTTTCCAGAAGATCATTGTGCCTTTCAAGTAAGCTTGGATGAGAGTTATGTTCCAAGAAGCTATGAAGAAGCAATGCTAATACAAGAATGGAGAGATTCAGTCAATGCTGAGGCAGATGCTATGATTAAAAATGATACTTGGTATGAGAGTGAGCTACCTAAAGGAAAGAAGGCAGTGACTAGTAAATGGATCTTCACCATCAAGTATCTTCCAAATGGCAAGATAGATAGGCGCAAGACCAGACTAGTTGCAAGAGGGTTCACTCAGACATGGGGAGAAGATTATATAGATACATTTGCTCCTGTTGCTAAACTCCATACAATCCGGGTTGTGCTATAACTAGCTGTGAACCTAGAGTGGGAGTTGTGGCAAATGGATGTCAAGAATGCTTTCTTGCAAGGAGAGCTTGAAGATGAGGTCTATATGCTTCCACCTCCTGGTCTTGAACACTTAGTGAAGAAAGGGAATGTTTTGAGATTGAAGAAGGCTATCTATGGTCTCAAGCAATCACCTAGAGCTTGGTACCATAAGTTAAGCACCACTCTGAATGGAAGAGGTTTCAGGAAGTGTGAACTCGACCATACCCTATTCACTTTGGTTACACCATCAGGTATCATTGTAATCCTTGTATATGTGGATGATATTATCATTACTGGTTCTGATAAAACAGGTATCAAGGAAACTAAGGACTTTCTCAAATCTGTTTTTGAGATTAAAGACTTGGGAGAGATGAAATATTTCCTTGGAATTGAGTTATGTAGATCCAAGGAAGGCTTGTTCATCTCTCAAAGGAAATATACACTTGATCTCTTGAAAGATGCAGGTGCATATGGAGGCAAGGTGGCTAAGATGCCCATGGAGGATGGGTACAAGGTTCCACGTGAGGGGGAGCTTGAAGATAGCAAGCCATTTCATGATCCAAAGCTTTATAGAAAGCTTGTAGGTAAGTTGATCTACTTAACCATCACACGACCTGACATTTGTTTTGCTGTGAACCAGGTGAGTCAACATATGCAAACACCAAAGGAGCATCACTGGCGTATGGTGGAAAGGCTGTTGATGTATCTGAATGGAACTCAAGGTCTTGGTGTTTGGATGGGTTGCAACAAAAGCACTGAAGTGGTGGGCTACTGTGATGCTGATTGGGCAGGAGACCGAGTTGATAGAAGATCAACTACTGGCTATTGCACTTTCATTGGTGGGAACTTGGTTACTTGGAAGAGTAAGAAGCAGAAGGTGGTCTCTTGCTCTAGTGCAGAAGCTGAGTATAGAGCTATGCTGAAGCTTACAAATGAGCTTGTGTGGATCAAAGGGATTCTGAAGCACTTGGAGATCGATCAAGCTACACCAATGACTATGCATTGTGATAACCAAGCATCTATTCACATTGCATCCAACTCAGTGTTCCATGAGAGGACCAAGCACATAGAGGTTGATTGCCACAAGGTTAGGCAGATGATTGTGCTCGGAGTGACTTTACCTTGCTACACAAGGAGTGAAGATCAGTTGGCTGATGTGTTCACCAAAGCAGCTAGGCAGAAGACAATGGAGTCCATACGTATCAGACTAGGACTCATTGATCTTTCTCCTAGCCGGAGCTGATCCCCTTAGCTATGGAACTCTCACTCTTTTTCCCTTACAAGGTTTTGTCCCACTGGGTTTTCCTTGGTGAGGTTTTTAATGAGGAGAGTTTCATGGCTTTCCAAGCTTGACTTGTTCCATATGGTCAAGCTTGAGGGGGAGTGTTAAACTGAAGTGTTGATAGTGAAGAGAAGCTCAAGGGAAGACTTATGAAGCTATTGGAGACTTTGGGAGGTTTAGTATAATAGTGAATAGTGTGGAGACACTATTCACTATTTGAAGAATCACTATACACTATTGAGAGACTTGGATCACAAGGCAAGGTGTATAGTGACCAAGAGAGGTTTATGCATCACGCAAGGGCTAAGGGAAGAAGCAAGCAAGGAGTTACTGTTAGTGACCGTTTGTAGATAAGGTTTCTTATCTATTCAGCTCGGCCAGACTTGACCAGGCTGTAAAGTAGGCGCGCCCCCTTCTTCCTTTGACCAAGCGTGTATGCAACCATAGCCAAGTATTCCTATTGACTCCACATGCTTTGTATAGTGATTAGGATGCCCTAGTAGTCGATCTCCTCATCTATTTAAACACTTGTAGTTGCGACTTGAGAACTTATGAAATAAGAAACACATTTTCTCTTAAGCTTTACAACAATGGTTACATAATCTCTCTTTACAAACAATCTCTCTACTCGGATTCTCTCTATTTCTCTTCTATTCTCTCAATACCAATCTCATTCTCTAAAATAATAGCTTATGCTCTTCTTCACTTTTGCTGTAGATCAAGATATCATCAAAATAAACTACAACAAAATGTCCTATGAATGCTCTCAAGACATGGTTCATTAATCTCATGAATGTACTAGGTGCATTGGTGAGCCCAAATGGCATAACAAGCCATTCATATAAGCCATGTTTAGTTTTGAATGCAGTTTTCCATTCATCTCCTTCTTTCATCCTAATCTGATGATAACCACTTTTTAGATCTATCTTAGAGAACACGCAAGAACCATGTAGTTCATCTAACATATCATCAAGTCTAGGGATAGGATGTCTATACTTTACCGTGATGTTGTTGATGGCTCTGCAATCAACACACATGCGCCAGCTCCCATCTTTCTTTGGTACCAATAGCACAGGAACAGCACAAGGACTCATGCTCTCTCGGATGTGCCCCTTTTCCATCAGTTCATCAACTTGTCTTTGGAGTTCCTTGGTTTCATCAGGGTTGGTTCTGTATGCGGGTCTATTTGGAAGTGAAGCGCCTGGAACCAGATCAATTTGGTGCTCAATCCCACGAATAGGAGGCAACCCTGCTGGATTTTCCTCTGGGAAAACGTCTCCATAGTCCTGTAAGATAAACTCAAAACCATTCGGTAGCTCCGGTGCAATGTCAGAAGAAGTTAGTAAGGCACCTTTGAAAACAAACAAGAGCATAGATTGATCCAAGTGAACCGCTTTCCTCATGTCACTAGACTTAGCAGTTAGAAGAATACCTTTTGCTTGCTTTCCACCAGTTGATTGCTCTTTGTTTCTAGCTTCTTCTCGTTTGAGCTTAAGCTGTACCTGGTCATGGTGAACTTCTTGTGGAGACAGAGGTGCAAGAACAATATTTTTGTCTCGGTGAGTGAAAGAATGGCGATTGGTGAAGCCATCGTGGATAGCTCTTTTATCATATTGCCACGGCCTTCCTAGCAGGATATGACTTGAATCCATTGGCAAAACGTCACACACAATCTCATCTTGGTACCAATGGTTATAGGAACCATTACTTGCTCCGTGACCATCAACTTGACTCCATCTTCATTCAACCATTGGAGAGGATATGGTCTAGGATGCTTTCCTGTTTTCAACCCAAGCTTTTCTACAAGAGTCTCACTAGCAACATTAGTACAGCTCCCACCGTCTATAATCAAACTACAGACTTTATCATAGATAGTACAACGAGTGTGGAAGAGATTCTCCCTTTGGTCATGGTCGTCTGGTTGAGATTGCATTTGAAGAGACCTCCTTGTGACCAAGAGCTGTCCACGAACTGGGTAGTCTATGGTTTCTTCTTCCTGCTCATCATTCTTTTCTTCTTCAGAGATCACCTCACCATTGTCAAGTATGATCATGACCTTTTTGTTGATGCACTCATTGGCGTAGTGTCCCATTCCATGACACTTGAAGCACTTAACATCTCTGGTTCTTGTAGCTGGTGTTTTTCCCTTATCCTCAGGTTCCTTTTTACAGATAGCTTGTCATCTTTGGCAGGATATGATCGGTAGTTGTTGCCATAGGAACCTTTGGAGTTGTTCTTTCTCTTCTGTTGCTGCTCAATGAGGATGGCTTTGTGACGAAGCTCATAGATGTCCTCATAATCCTGTAGTTCCAATCGATCTTGTAGTTCTCTGTTGAGACCAGCTTGGAACCGAGCCATTGTTGCATTAGAATCCTCAACAACAGAAGCTTTGATCATGAGCGTCTCCATCTCTTGGTAGTAGTCCTCCACACTCTTTGTTCCTTGAGTAAGCCTCCTTAGTTTCTGATGAACATCCTTGTGGTAGTGGCTTGGAACAAATCGTTTCCTCATGAGAGTCTTGAGTTCAAACCAACCTGACACTGCTGCTTCTCCGGTTCTTCTTCTTGTTGAAGTAATCTGATCCCACCAGTGAAGAGCATAACCATTGAACTCAGTTGCTGCAAGTCTAACCTTCTTTAACTCTGAGTAGTTGTGACATTCAAAGATCAACTCTATCTTCTTTTCCCAATCAAGGAAATCGTCTGGATTGCTGGTACCACTGAAGACTGGTACTCTGAGCTTGATGTTACCAAGACTATCATCTGGCCTGCGACGATCTGTTCTGTGTGATCTGCCCTGAGACAAGGTCCTTATTGATCGGTTTTCATCAGAACTCCTACCAGAAGAGGAAAGATCTTCAACATCAGCTCCAGTATCAACTCGTTTTCCTCTTCTTTTCTCCCTAGCAGCTTTCCTGACCTGAGAAGAAGAGCCTAAAACATTGTTAGTAGCAGAGTTGTTTCTTTCAGTTTCAAATTTCTTTTCTATGACATTCAACAAAGTGGCCATCAAGGATTCCATCTGTAACTTATCAATCCTACGAGTAGGAGATTCTTCTCGTTCATGATCTGATGCAGACATGGTTTCCTGATAAGAAGCTCAACAAGAAGAGTTAGTAGACAAGAATATAGCCGAAGCCTCACAGGTGTTTCTCTCAGGTTTTCTCTCAAGTTTGCAGTGAATTTTCTCTGTGAATCC
Source organism: Raphanus sativus (assembly GCF_000801105.2). Taxonomy (NCBI): domain Eukaryota; kingdom Viridiplantae; phylum Streptophyta; class Magnoliopsida; order Brassicales; family Brassicaceae; genus Raphanus; species Raphanus sativus. The sequence continues at coordinate 7,490 of NW_026615508.1, read as the reverse complement.
AGTAGCTCAGCAAACAACAAGATCAAGCTTTCAAAGATCAATCCCCTAACAACCCCAAAGAGAAGAAAGATAGACAGTATTAAGGGATTTAAATCGCAGGGAGCTTTACCACCAGAGACTGGATTTCTCTTCAGTCTGGCTGGATTTCTCTTCAGTCTTAGATACCTTGATCTTTCTTATTATTATTTTTTTTTTTTTCGCCCCCCCCCCCCCCCCCCGCACTTTTTTAGATAGACAGAGAAGAGTTTTCACAGAGATTGATATGAAATAAGGTTCCCAAAGAGAAGAGAAAGAAGAAATCGTAACAAACCCAAATCCGAAGCCCTCAAACTTGCTCTGATACCACTTAATGAAACCCTTGATAGATCTTGAGGGTGATTTGGATTGAATGGATAGATGGGTGATGGATTGTGGAAGAAGGTAGAGATGGAAGGTGTTCTTCAGTGTGAGATCGATGAGGAGATCAAACACTTGTTTTGAATTAGCTTCAGATCGAGCAGGTCACCGCTCAGACGTGATCTAGAAGCAAAGGTGCTAAGGGTTTGACTCCTAAGCAGACAATGTTCAGTGATGAACAAAGGATTCATAGTTTTAGAGATTTTTGTATAAAAAGAGTGAATGAATCTTATTAGAAATCGAAACAGAGTATTTGTAGAACAAAGAACACGACATTGGGAAGTAAAACAAAGACTTCAAACTTGTAGTTTTCGAAAAAGAAATATGAAAGCTAAGTAAGACCAAAGACTACGTAGTTGAACATCTTGACTTCGGTTTGGTCTTGGTCTTGATTAGATTCTGGTTCTGGTTTGAAGTTAATCAAACCAACAATTGCTTGCTCCATCTTTCTGGTTTGTGATCGAGTGATTGGCCCCTTAGGATAAGCGAATGGGCTTTCTTGGGCTTCCTGAATGTGAATGGGTCTCCTTGTGTCAACCAGCTCCAATTCGCCATCTGATTCCTTCTCAAGTGTTTCCTCATCAGTAACATCTAGCTGGTTCAACTCTCTTGTCTCCTGATCAGCTACATTCAGCTCCTCATCAGAATCAGTTAGCTGGTTTAGCTCCTTATGCGCCAAGTCTTTATCTGGTTCAAGCCTGGTTGCATCATGCCCTCCTCCTTTGAAAGGATTTGTCCTCAAATCCGAACCATCTGCAACATAAGGGATTAGATCAGCTACATTAAAAGTAGAGCTCACAGTATACTTCCCTTGAAGATCAATCTGATAAGCATTGTTGTTGATCATCCTTTCAACCCGGAATGGTCCATCAGTCCTAGGCATTAGCTTAAACTTTCTCTCGGCAGGAAACCTCTCTTTCCTTAGATGTATCCACACCAATAATCAGTGGAGAATAACCAGGATGTTGATTAAATCTCATAAGTGTTGTGAGCAAGAAGATATCCCACCTTCTATCCAGATGATTCCAGATTAGCTGTTCGGACAATATGCCATTATCTTCATGATTCTTATCAAACCAGGATGAACCAATATATAAGAAGCTTTATTGGGAACCACTAATTAGTGGAGAATAACCAGGAAGTTGAATAAATCTCATAGGAGTTGTTAGTAAGAAGATATCCCACTTTCTATCCAGATGATTCCAGATTAGCCTGTTCGGACATATGGCAATATCTTCATGATTCTTATCAAACCAGGATGAACTGATATAGGCACAAAGAGGGCCTTGCTCAAGCTGGTTGGATAGGGGTGAGGATCAATGAACCGGTTGCTAATGAAGTGGGGTGAGATGGAAGGATCTGATGTAGAGGATGATTTGAGTGATGGATCCGGTTGTATTGAGACTCGCAAAGACACCAATGGAGATGAGAAACACCACTTGGTCGTGTAACCAACTTGATGATTCAATGGATGGCAAATGGGATAGATGTGGATATGGATCTAAGTTGCTTGTTCGAATAAACAACTCAACAAAGACAAAGAGATGGCTTGATGTGGTGAGGTTTTGATTGATTCACACAACCAAAGGATGGATCGAAGTGTAACCACAAGTTCTATGATGAGGAACTTGATATAACACGATTTTGCTCTCAAGAATGCTTCTCACAAACTCTCAAAAGGCTTAGTAGTTGCTAGGGGCAAACTGACTCATATATTTCATAAAGGTTCCAATATACACAACTGCTTATAAGGGACTTATATAGTGTCCAATGCAGCTTTGCCCTTCTTGGGACTTGAAGCAAATACATAAATGACTATGCTATTATCTAGGACGAAAATATGGCTAAACAATGCCTTAAAATACTTAAAATAAAATAAATAAAAATACTTAGAACCTGCAAGACAAAGCTGGTTAATCAAGATATCAAGTAATTTAAATTGTTTCTTACCATATGTGTCACTAGCCGTTGGAGATGATGGCTGAATGAATGGGATTCTTTGACTTTGCTTGAATCTGGAAAGTTTAGGCAGGAAGTAATGAAGTCTTGGAGTGTCCAGGTTCGTGCATAATGTCTTCATAGCTCCAGAGATGAAAGGAAAGAGCAGTTGACAAGGCTGACCAGAAAATGTGCATGAATCCAAATAAGGAAAGTCGGTCCATATTGAGCTCCAAGTGATAACATGAATAATTATTGCTCTTCTAATGTCTCCTGCCTTCATTGTCTTGTAATAAATCAGACCTGGTCGCCAAATCTTGGTTTGGTATTGATCAAACCAAATAATTGTCCAAGTTTCCATATTTAGCTCCGGTTTGATTTGAGTGGTTTCTTCAAGGATCCGCCTGATCCAGTGTGTGCTGGTGCTTCTTAATGGGTTGTGGAGTGCTTCTAGAAATAGCACAAAGTCTCCTGGACGCCAGCATTGAGTTTGAGATATTATATGCTCCTGATCTTCTAAATAAGGCAAGTCGGACCACCTTTGACTTGAAAATGGCATAACTTCTAAACCATTAATCCTTTTGATATGAAACCAATTCGCCGCGTGCTCTTGTTGAGTGTAGAATCCATTAAAATTGGTTTCGTGACAAACTTCCTCCTGGTGGATGAGATATGCCATTTTTAGTGCACATATGTCCTTGTTGGCGCCATGGTTAGTTGAGCAGGGTGTTGGGTCGACCTCTGGTTCAGCTACTGGTTTGATGGCTTCATCATTCCCTCCCCCTTGTAAAAGTTTTGACCTCAAAACTGGATAACCTGATACACCACAATAGAGGAAGTCAGGTTTCATTCTCTTTTGGGATTCCAAAGCCTTACCTTGATATTGTTTCGGTTTGGGGATGGGTTTTGCATCTGGTGGCTCCTCTTTGAAAAGATGAGAAATGATCACGCCTCTGTACTGGATATTGTCATTGTATCTCTTCTGAGGTTGATGGTACTTCACACTTTTGGTAGTCTTATAGTTGACCATCTTTGGGACTGATTCTCCAAGCAATAAAAAAGTATCCGGTGGGATTTCTTTAAAGCTCTCTTCTTTGCAACCTGAAAAATTCTCAACATTCTGGACAAAGACCAAATGAATTATATCTGATAGTGAAGTCTGATAAACAGAATGTTTTAGGGCCGGAGTTACCATAGGTGCTTCAGCATGATGAAGAATTAAATTCTTCTTTGGACAACTTTGGATTGATGGCTGCCTTTCTTGCACCTTTTTACCTAGGCTGGTATGAACATCTTCTTGTCTTATACCTGGATCAAAACTTTCTGGCAAAGACAAGTGAATCATATCTGGATAATAAAATTTCATAGGAATTTTAAGATCATAGAAACTTTCCTTGTTGATGCTGAATTTAAATGGCATTGGTTCAGCATCTCCTTGAACTGATTTCTGGAAAGCACCTATTGAAATCATGGCTAAGGCATCTTGTTTTAAGACTTCCTCATGGTTTGGAATGCCTTTTCTTTGCTTATACCTGGGTCAAAACATCTTGGCAAAGACAAGTGTATTTTACCAAAGTAAAGAAATTTATAAACTGATAAAAACAAAGAACTAGGAACCTTAATTTCAGTTGTGGCAGCAAGAAATTCCCTTGCTTTGTTTGGCTTGCTCTCACCTTGGTCTCTTGTACCTATTTCACTTCCTCTTGGACAAGACAAGTATATTATTCTTATCATGGATTTAATAATATCATTCTGATCTAGAGTGAAATTTACCTCAGGTTTTAGCACTTGAACAAACTTTTGTTCAGATTTCAGGTTCCACTCATTGTGTGGCTCATGAGTGAACTTGTGTTCTGTTTCTTCCTTTGACACTTCAGTAAGCATAGAGCTTTCATTTGTTTCTCTAGGTCATGAACAAACACATCAGTACCAGTATCTAAAGGTGGTGTTAGACACTTACCTTGGTAGGATATTTTCATCACTGGTTTTGCTTCTTTAAGCATCTTAGGCTGCATTGTGTCTTGAACTCTCATCTGGTTTATAACATGGATTGCGCCTGTTGTCTCTTCTTTCATGGACTCCTCAAGTCCTGTTACAACACCTTTTGACAAAGACAAGTGCATCATAACAGTGGTAGATGAATTATAAACCAATTGATCAAGTGTAGGACTTACCTTAGCCTTTGTTTGAACACTTGCTTGATCTGGTTTTCTATCTATTTTGCACAATGTGCTTTGGCTGAGAACTTTGTTCTTCTCCATGGTCATTGGCACGCCATTATTTTGGCTTGAACAATAAGTAGATTGATGTCTCTGTTTTGGCTGAGAGATTGCTTGTGGAAGCATGTCTCTTTGACCTTCTTGTGGTACTACTCTTAATGCCTCTTGTGAGCCACGGTTTGGATACCTTCTAGGGTATTGTTCCCTGATTTGAGAATTGGTAAACTCTGGTGCAAACTCATCTCTCATGGCTTCCTTAAGATCTCTCCAAGTGGTGATAGTTGACTCCTTGTACAACCATCTTTCATCTTGTTCTTTTATCCACCATTTGAAAGCAACATCTCTGAGCTGGTCAATAGCAAAAGCTAACCTCTCTTTCTTCAGGATGTTGTTGTAGTAGAACCACTCATCCAAGTTTCTCTCCCACTCTAGGTAGCTTCTTCTTCCTGAAAATGTATAAAGTTTAGATTTCTTAGCAGATCCATAATCAGAATAAGAATGAACAATATGGCTTTGAGTTTTAGAAGTTTGATGTGGGATGATCAGTGAAGGGTCTGGTGGCTTTGGTTCCACATATCCAGCTCTTGGTGTCTCTCCAGCTCTATGTCTTCCTTCTGGTCGTGCAAGACCAGACTTCTCCAGCTGGGCCATCCGATCTCCCATGGTCTGTACTGCTTTCATAAGCTGATTCAAGATGATCTGGTCTGGCTCCATTAATTTTCCTGAAAATATCCTTTCTCAAAGATCAAGTATATTAAAAGGGAAATGGTTGGATGAAGTAATTCAGAACAGAAATGAAACTATATGCTATGCAATAAATCAGAACAATGAAATAATAAAAACTATATGATATGCAACAAGTAGCTATGATATAAAAAAGCAAGTACTAAAATGATATGATATGATTTTTTTTTTTAATGATATGGATATCTAAATGAAAGAAATTCTTTTTGAATTTTTTTTTTAAAACAATGATGCACGAAATGAATGGAATTATGCAAGAAAATAATTCAAATGCAGTGAAACAAATATGGCAATATGAATGCAAATGAAATTCTTTTTCTTTTTATTTTTAAACCTTTTAATGAAAAATGGGAATGCAATCAATCTAAAAATGGTAAGAGGAGCTGGGGAATGAATGCAAACAAGAAACACAATTTTTTTTGAACTTTCTTAGATTAAACAACTTGAAATCGTCACCTACTTCAAACTCTTTTTGGTTTTTCAATTTAAATGAACAAGAACACAAAAACCGATAAAAATGCAACAAACAGAAATGAACAAGTATCAAACTCTTTTTTTTTTTTGGATTTTTCTTTTATGAGAATCAAATAAACAGAAGCAAGAATAGATACACTTTTTTATGGTTTTAAATTTTTCTGGAAATCAAATAACAAGAACAGAAATAAAACAAAACTTTTTTTTTTTAAAGGAAATGAAACAATCTATGAAAAGGAAGAGATAACCTGATAGGAGCTTTTAGCTCTGATACCAAAATGATATAGGCACAAAGAGGCCTTGCTCAAGCTGGTTGGATAGGGGTGAGGATCAATGAACCGGTTGCTAATGAAGTGGGGTGAGATGGAAGGATCTGATGTAGAGGATGATTTGAGTGATGGATCCGGTTGTATTGAGACTCGCAAAGACACCAATGGAGATGAGAAACACCACTTGGTCGTATAACCAACTTGATGATTCAATGGATGGCAAATGGGATAGATGTGGATATGGATCTAAGTTGCTTGTTCGAATAAACAACTCAACAAAAGACAAAGAGATGGCTTGATGTGGTGAGGTTTTGATTGATTCACACAACCAAAGGATGGATCGAAGTGTAACCACAAGTTCTATGATGAGGACTTGATATAACACGATTTTGCTCTCAAGAATGCTTCTCACAAACTCTCAAAAGGCTTAGTAGTTGCTAGGGGCAAACTGACTCATATATTTCATAAAGGTTCCAATATACACAACTGCTTATAAGGGACTTATATAGTGTCCAATGCAGCTTTGCCCTTCTTGGGGACTTGAAGCAAATACATAAATGACTATGCTATTATCTAGGACGAAAAATATGGCTAAACAATGCCTTAAAATACTTAAAATAAAATAAATAAAAATACTTAGAACCTGCAAGACAAATCTGGTTAATCAAGATATCAAGTAATTTAAATTGTTTCTTACCATATGTGTCACTAGCCGTTGGAGATGATGGCTGAATGAATGGGATTCTTTGACTTTGCTTGAATCTGGAAAGTTAGGCAGGAAGTAATGAAGTCTTGGAGTGTCCAGGTTCGTGCATAATGTCTTCATAGCTCCAGAGATGAAAGGAAAGAGCAGTTGACAAGGGCTGACCAGAAAATGTGCATGAATCCAAATAAGGAAAGTCGGTCCATATTGAGCTCCAAGTGATAACATGAATAATTATTGCTCTTCTAATGGTCTCCTGCCTTCATTGTCTTGTAATAAATCAGACCTGGTCGCCAAATCTTGGTTTGGTATTGATCAAACCAAATAATTGTCCAAGTTTCCATATTTAGCTCCGGTTTGATTTGAGTGGTTTCTTCAAGGATCCGCCTGATCCAGTGTGTGCTGGTGCTTCTTAATGGGTTGTGGAGTGCTTCTAGAAATAGCACAAAGTCTCCTGGACGCCAGCATTGAGTTTGAGATATTATATGCTCCTGATCTTCTAAATAAGGCAAGTCGGACCACCTTTGACTTGAAAATGGCATAACTTCTAAACCATTAATCCTTTTGATATGAAACCAATTCGCCGCGTGCTCTTGTTGAGTGTAGAAATCCATTAAAATTGGTTTCGTGACAAACTTCCTCCTGGTTGATGAGATATGCCATTTTTAGTGCACATATGTCCTTGTTGGCGCCATGGTTAGTTGAGCAGGGTGTTGGGTCGACCTCTGGTTCAGCTACTGGTTTGAT
>NW_026615507.1:0-54545 GCF_000801105.2 Raphanus sativus | reverse complement strand
TGAATTCGAGAAGAAAAATAATTAAACAAGGAAATCCACACAAGCCATACAAACTACAAAATATCTCTCACATTTTCTTGATTTGCAGGAAGGTGATGTCAATTTGAAACCTGAGACGTGACGAGTCGGCTAATCTCGTTTCGGTGTAAAACTGGTTTTAGATTACTGGTGACTTTTAATACTAGCTACTTCTTAACCTTCCTTTCGGATTTTTTTTTCATGATTTCATAAAATTTCAATGATGCTAACAGATAAGAGACATCTACTAGGCTGTAAAGCGCACAATTAAATTAAGCTTAGAACTAATTTATAAAAAAAAACATATTTGCCCTGATATAGTTTATTACAAGTACATGTTTGGTAAGAATTGACGAGATTCATGAGAAATGGGAAATGAAATATGACGGGAAAAAAAAAGAAGTATGACAGAAAATTTTGATAGGAAACAAGATAATATTTAGGATTCTAAAAAAGGGCTTCCAATACCATATATATAACCCATATAACTAAATAATTTTTTTTCTTTAATTAAGAAAATGCATAATGTGGGAGTATATACAAACCCAATCACATAACCAAAGCTTTAAACCAAAACAAAAAGACTCAAATTACACTGATTTACTACTTTTTTTTGGGTCAAACACTGATTTACTACTATATCACAATGACAAAGCCTATACACATGACTCTCTCGTACATGACTAAAGTTATATACATGACTCCACATCACAATATATCGATTATAAATATCATCATATTCACTTGCGTCTCGTATGTTGTTGGGCAGAGTCAAAAGCTCTACATGTAGTATGGTCGTATGGACCATCCATCACCTTCCAGAGAGAGAGAGAGAGAGAGNGAGTGCGGCTCATGATCTCAGGTTCGAGTTTAGCTGCTAATAAAACAAAACAAAATCAAATCAATTAATTAGTGTCCGTAAGCAAGCAGGTCTTCCGGCGTCGTGGTAGGACTGTCCTAAGTGCGATGACAGAACTTAATTCGTTATTTAGACCATCCACTTGGAAACATTTATGTTCCATTACCGATTCAGAAAAGGGCCAAGAGTCGTGAAGCCAACTCAAATCCAACCCAAAGTAGAAATGTAGATCCTTTTGAACTAAATTTATAATCTAATAACAAAACAATAAGAGAAATTATTGGAGTCAGTGACAAAAAAAAAAAGAAGAGAAATTACTGGAGAAAATGGAATCCCTGTATTTAAAAATATGTTTTCAAACCCAATAGAGAGGAAGTGAATCAAGTATAAAAAGAAATGAAAAAGGCTCTGAAATCGTCTTTCAGTTTACTTGTATGCATGGTTTTAGAAACTTAAAGAATCTTAAAGAAGAAAAAAAAGCTCTCCTTTTCTCTCTCTCTCTCTCTTTCGACCTTATAATCGCAGAATCACTCTTCTGTTTGTTGACCTAGATCTTGAGGATCAAAGTTGAATTTTTGAGATCTGGGTTTTGGACAAAGACTCTGTCTTTCTTCATTCATTCTACCGTTTTTGTTTCAGCTCAGCTCGAAATTTTATTTAAGGTAAATATGCAACTTTGACTCGCTACAGTGTCTCTTTTTAAAGTCTTTGTAACTGCTGGAAAGCGAATCTGAGATTTGTAGCTTTTTGGACTTTAGTTTGGTCGGAGGGGAATGAATGCTCACGAGACTTTCACTTACTTAAAAGGCTTTAAGTTATGTTCCTACGTGTGTGCTTGCTAGAGAGTGATAGTGAGGAACAACGTGCATTTTTTTTTTTTTTTTTTTGCGGTTTTCACAATTCTCCATTTTGCTGATTGGATTCTTCTTCTTTTAAAAGATTAGTTTCGAAACGTTACTTAAATATCTCCGTGTTTTCCGGTCTGAATCCGACTTTTGTTTGTGTTCTCAATTTATAAAACCTCAAATCTTTCTTCTTCAGGCAATGGCTAGTATGAAATAAAGATTCCATCTTTTGTATGCGTTTCAACTAGAAGGGAGGCGTGATTCGGTTTCCAAATGGTTGAGGCGCAGCAGAAGAGTTATCAAGTGCCACGTCACCACACATCTCTCAAGAAGCCCTTATGGCTCGTCTTGGCAGTTTCAGTGCTCAGCATGCTTCTCATCTGTACTCACATGATGTCTCCACGACACAGCAAGACCTCCTCCTCGTGGCTACCTATTCACGTCAGGAAACTCACTGACGAAGAGGTAGCAGCACGAGCAGTGGCCAGAGACATACTCAAAACGCCTCCCTCCCTAACCGAAAACTCCAAAATCGCTTTCTTGTTCTTGACTCCTGGTACTTTGCCGTTTGAGAAGCTCTGGGATGACTTCTTCACGGTAAACAAACACACACCTCAACGAAAGAGTGTTCACATATTTATATTCACTAATATGTTTGTGGTTTTAATCTGAAAAGGGTCATGAAGGGAAGTTCTCTATCTACATCCACCCCTCCAAGGAAAGGCCAGTTCATATCAGTAGTCACTTTTCTGATCGAGAGATCCATAGTGATGAGGTCACTTGGGGTAGGATCTCTATGGTTGATGCTGAGAAGAGGCTACTGGTTAGTGCTCTTGAAGATCCTGATAACCAACACTTTGTTCTTCTTTCAGAGAGGTAATGGTTTCAATCTTGCTTTTCAAGTGTCCCAAACTAAGATCTTCTTCTGCACTATGAACTTTTATTTTCTCTATATGCAGTTGTATACCGTTGCATAATTTTGACTACACCTATAGATATTTGATGTACTCCAACGTCAGCTTCATTGAGAGGTAAATGAATCTCTTTAATCAAAAGAATCTTTATTAATGTTCATTGACACAAGCTTCAATTATATTTATGTCTCTCAAGTTTTGTGGATCCTGGTCCTCATGGAACTGGTAGACACATGGAACACATGTTACCTGAGATTGCGAGGGTAGATTTTAGAAAGGGTGCCCAGGTAAAGACAAGCTTTTAGTCTCTAAGAGACTGTCTTAAGTAGTTACTGCTGTTGACTGTTGTTACTTCTTCTGGGCCAGTGGTTCACAATGAAGCGACAACACGCGGTTATAGTGATGGCTGATGGTCTCTACTACTCAAAGTTCCGCCAATATTGTGGAGTAAGTTTGTCCTGCAGCTGAAATAGTTTTGGTTTTTAGTTTTGATTATGACAAGAAAGTTTATATAAATTTCAGCCAGGGATAGAGGCTGACAAGAACTGCATTGCAGATGAACATTACTTGCCAACATTCTTCAGTGTGAGGAGGATATGCTTCTTAACACACACACACACACACACCCCATCTTCTGCAGTCTTCTTAGATGCTGAAACAATTTTTGTTTGTTTGTTTTGCTGGATCTTCTTTCAGATGATTGATCCTATGGGGATCTCTAACTGGTCAGTGACTTATGTTGATTGGTCTGAACGACAGTGGCATCCCAAGACTTACACAGCAAATGAGATATCATTAGATTTCATGAAAAATGTCACAGTACGGTTTCAAACACACAACTCTTGCAAACTGTCATAATTAGCTTCTTATTCTACTTTTTTTTCGTTTCTCCCTTTTCAGACCGAAGAGATGAGTACACATGTCACAAGTGTGGGAGAGGTATATGCTCTAGCAGATCTTTTCTATTGTGGCCTATCTACATCTCTTTGTTTATACTTTTGGACTTGTGGTTTTTGAAGCATGGAGATGAGCTGCATTGGCCATGTACGTGGAACGGGATTACACGGCCTTGTTATCTGTTTGCAAGGAAGTTTCATCCTGATACTCTCGACACATTGGTCAACCTCTTCCCAAACTACACAAGCACACTGGTCTAACCAAGGATTCTTGAGCTGAAACAAGCAATTCTTGAACCAATTTTTTTGTTCCAGATATGGATCTTTTAGATACTGTAAATCTTCTGAAAACCAAAAACTGAAATGACTCGTTGAAGTTGATGTTTCTCGATGAAACTGAAAGCCGTTTATACGAAGTTAGAGCAGAAACTCTTTTTTTATTAATCTAAAAGATCTTTCATATCAATAAGTTACATACCATTGTAACTTATTGACATACCATTCTCTTTGGCCAGGTCTCTCTATCAATAAGTTACATACCATTGTACTAACTTAGGCTAGCATCAATACAAGGGTTTTGGTAATGTCAGAGTCACTCATTACCAATAAAGTATTAGAAATTTATTATCAAATCATAACATATAACAAAAAGACCCCAATAAGAATCAAATCATTTTATTGTCAGTCAAGTGTATGATGAACACAAACATTATTTCCCATACAGCCAGAGTACAGGTCTTCTTCAATCATAAAAGAATCTTATAGCTTGAGGATACTGTTAAACTGAAGCTTTGTGGTCTTAGTTTTGTGAATCCTCGAACGGAGGTAAGCCCCATTCCTCTGGTTTGAAATCTAGAAGAGAGGCTAGAACTTGATCGGCAACACCACAGTAGGACTTGTCCAATCTCGGATCCGGTACCATTATTACATTCCTGGTTGAAAGAAAACACACACACACACACACACATGTTAGCCTTTTAGGGACTCTCAAACTCAACCACAAACTAACTAGCTCATCCTTTGAGAGAATTTGGAACCAGGAACCAACTTACATTCCAGCGTTTTTAGCTGCCATGACACCGGAAGGAGCATCTTCAAACACCAGAGCTTTGCGTGGATCTACAGGCCCGTCCTATGAAATCCGCATACATTATTAGTTTGTTTTACAAGCTCGTAGGTAGCATCAGTGTTTTTTCAATTCTAGAGTATTATGTATAGATAGTATGAACGACCTCAAATCTCCTAGCAGCAGCAAGAAAACCGTCAGGAGCAGGCTTCCCTTGCTTCACCTCTGGATCATCTCCCCGCACTATGTGATGCATCAAGGAGAAAAGCTCCCGGTGTCTTTGCGTTTTCAGATCAAAATGTCGTGTGTGTGTACTGCATTAACATCATTAGCGTCATTACATAACAGATCAGATATGTGCAAAACGATTGAATGCACTATCAGTGTTGTATTATTGATGTGCTGATGCAGAAGAAACAGATATACCCTGTGGCTACACAAATTGGGATTCCTTTCCCATGGAGATGTCTGAGAAGTCTGCTAGCTCCTTGCATTAGAGAAAAGAGATCAATCATGTCAGCAAAAAGTTATAATTTCTAACAATTTGTAATCTCATTGTATTGTTGTAACCTGGCATAAGGTCACTTGTAGGGAAGAGGTCTTGCAGCATTGACTCTCTCTCTACAATGAAGGCTTCTGGTGAAAGAGAGTCGCTGATTCCACATTCTTCGACGAAAAGCGTGGCAGCTTCTATGGCTTTCCTACCCATCATCTTGGCTTTCAAAGACCAGTCAAACGTTTTATTGTATCTAGCAAGTATCTTCTCCTGTACCTCCGTGTAAAACTTCTCAGTGTCTACAAAAAAAAAACAGTACACAGAACATAAATCAACATAAAGCTATACACTCAATAGTGAGAGTTTAGGACCAGCAACACACATCCTTTAAGTAAAGTTTATGTCATACCACTGAAACGAGAGAACACAAATAGCATAAAGTTTACAACTTTAAACACAACTTCTTACAAAACAGCCTCACAGTGACAATAACGCACGAACTACATTAAAGAACCACAGAAGCCAAAAAAAAACGAAGTTACCTAGAAGGAGCCCGTCCATGTCGAATATGACGTGAGTGATGTTACCTCTGCCGGCGTCTGTGACGGCGTTGACGGCGGTGGTGGTGGTGGTGGTCGACATAGCTGCTACGATTCGAGCGTTTAGTGAAGCTTTGGTCAACGATCTCTGCGGGAAACCTCTGGGAAAGGGAGGAAGGAAGATTGTCGGAATCGTATTAGATGGTCGGAATGAGATTCTTTGAGCAACGAATCTAGTTGGAGATGCTGATAACATAGTTCGACAACCAACTAAACTCTCGACCTGTGAGAGCTATATATAAGCGTCACCATTAATTGGGCTTTAATTTTTTTATCGGGTCTTCTTTACAGTGCTTTACTTTAATCATGGGCTGTGGCTGGGTTTAGAACTACGTCGTTTCATGAGCTTTGAGCAACCGAACAGAAAGTTGTGTGTTGAAAAGCAAGGGATGAACCAGCCAAGTCTTAAATGGAGCAGTTCACCGTCAGATACTCTTAAGTATAGTATAGACAGTCTTTTGGTATATTGGTCCGGATTGATGTCGCATAGGATGGGTCCATCAAATGATAAGTTATCTTATCTTACCTTCCAAGGTAGACAAGCCAACTCTTGTTTTACGTTGTATCATTGTGTGTACTTTGCAACCTTCTAATGTAAGTGGAGAACCTTCATGTAAGTTCTCAAGTACTAGTAAGGAAAAGAAAAAGTATGAGTCCAGGTCAGATAAAAATATAATGAAAATTCAAATGAAAGAAAACAAAATGGACCTTATATAAATGTTAATCTAAATTTTTGTTATACGACAAAAGTATATCTTCATACATTTTGAAATTGTATTATATGCAAACCAGATTTAATAATATTTAAATTAAAATAGTTATGTGAAAAACAAAAAAAAACTTATGCTAAATACATTCAAAAATTTTATACTTTTTGTTTAGTAAAAGACATATTTTACATTAAGAAAAATATAGATTTGTCAGATTTGGAATATGTAATAACAAAAATAAATGTAATATTTTTCTTTTGTTGGTGATTAAATCAAGAATATTGAAATAATATGTAAATATTCATGGATGTACATGGCGGTCCATTCATCCTAATGTATCTAAAGAGGTAGACGCTACTCCATTGTCCAATCGTCTGTTTCTCTCATGTCATACGCTGCATACTAAATCTAACAAGTTCAAAGTTGTCTGTTACTATATTTCGGTGTGTATCTTATAGAACATTGATGTTGCGTACACACTGGACGCCAAAAAAACAATCACTGCCAAACATATTAATAAACAGTCAGACCATATATACCTTCGAGATAGAATGAATTATGAATTATCAAGTACAACTTTTTATTTTCTCAGTAACATTATATATGCGTGTATGTATTATCGCATCTCAGAAACACTTGAATAAAAGAGAATAAATCAAAGTAACATCACAAGAATGAAATAACACGAAAGGGAAATAAAATAAAAATTATTGAGGAAAATGCTCGAAAATTCTCAATGTAGGAGGATCAACCAAAGTTTTCAAAGGTAACACTCCTTGGCAAAACCCTGAGGGAACCTCTTGTAATCGGTACAATAGTTGTAGATCATGAATTCTTTTTGCACCCAGTTCATCTGACCGATCTGGCGGTCATTGAGAGTGGTCCACATCCACGAGTTCTTGTTTCCGTCACAAGTCACCCATGTCAAGTTTGATGTCCTGCTACATGAGCTTTTGTCGTCGAAGTTCCTGTAATGTGCTCTGAATGGTGCGTTGCTCCAGTCTGTCTTCACGCGACCGCCCTGCGTGGCCCAGTCATCAGCTTCCCAAAGGCTTGAGTATATCTTCATGGGTTGGGACGTAGGGTATGCCACTCCATTTTTCTCGTTGTTCTTGAACACCCGAATTGGGATCCCATCCACAAGGAAGCTTCAGACACAAGAGAGTTTGTAAGAAAAACATGACAAGTGATTCTAGACGTTTTAAATGCCAAACATCCTTCTTCGTTTTTGTCTCCGTATGTTTAAAACACGATTTGGTCGGTAAAAAAAGTTTATACCAAATAAACAATTCTATCCGACCATGTCTAGTTTACATAGAAAAAACATTACAATGCGAAACATTCTTATTGTCCGCTTATATAACAATAAAATGTGATTAGACGTGTCAAAGCGATCGTAAGCTTTTATATCAAATTAACCAGTAGACTAACTAATATTGCCCGTTGTTATCAATGTAGCATTTCCTAATAGACCTTTTTTTTGTCAGCCCTAGTAGACTATATACTCACATGATGTTAAGAGGGTTCCAGTGGACGGTGTAGGTGTGGAAACCAGCGGTGGGATCGAACCAGAGGCGGAACTGCATCTCGCGGTCACCTTTACCACCGGTGAAGACATTGGTGTGGATAGTGTAAGGCTGTCCTGTGAGATTTCCCAAGAACTCAAAGTCAATCTCATCCCATGTCGCACCTTTAGACGAAAGCTGCCACAAAATGTACAATATTAGGCGACATTTTCATTTATTACCTGACTGGTTTTCATATGAGAAAGAACCCTAATTATCAAATCATTTTCACAAGGAGATCCCTTACGTAGTAGGCGGTTACGGTTCCAGCTGAGTTTCCAGCGACGAGCTTGAGCTTCATGTCGATCTTACCGTACAAGTACTCCCTCTTGGACTGAAACCCTGAGCCGGAGACCTTGTCAAGAGTGCAAGTGAGAAGCTGTCCACTCTCGTATATGTCGGCACGACCATCTCCCCAAGTGATATCAAAGCTCTCGTAGAAGCTTCCGGCAGATGCAACGAGAACAAAGAAGCCAAAGCCGAGGAAAGACAACAACAGAGGCTTTTTTGTCGCGGGAACCGCCATTTTTTGCCAGGTACTCTGTTGTTTCTTGCCTTGGAAGATAAGTGTCGGTCGATGGATTTAGGTGAGTTGCAAATGAGAGTTTATATAAAGAGAGAGTTTCATCATTCGTGGAGGCACAATATCGACCGACGTGGTAGTCTTAAACTTTGTATTTAGTAGTATTTAAATTAAGAATTATTCGACCTTACACGGTTCAACGTTATAGGCAAGTTCATGGACTATTGTCTATCTGTCACAAAAAAAAAAAATTCTTGCATTTTCAAAATATTAGTTTAGATCAACATGCCGTTTTTAAATAGTAGGGTTGAAGAATTCTACCGTTATAGGATTAATTAATAGTCAAATAGCGTTTAAGTTTTTAACTTTTTTTTCCTAAAACTTTTTTTTTTAATTTAACTTATATTTTTTTGCTTGAGGAATCAAAAAGGAATCTAAGAAAACGAGCTTCGGTAACTTTCTAAATTTTTGACTTTTCATATCCAACCAAAATGAAATACGATACTTCTCTAACTAGATATGAAACATCGTTATTGATTAATGGCTAAAGACCATCAGATATCATATAATTATTATTGGGTATATATAGAAAAATGGCGAACCACTTTTAATATAGTGGTTGTGAAATTGAAGAAAATATTGACTGAAGCAGGGTGAAGGGTTGAAACTTGAACTAAGTCAGAACCAAATATATAACAGGATGAAAGGTTGATCAATAACACTTGTCGATAAAAAGTGACATTCCCGCGTTGGATCACGCACAAGCTACATCCAATTAGACACAGTTGTTCTTGTTTAGCAGCTTGCAACGAGGTTCCTGGCCATGCATGAGGCTTTTGAAGGGTTAAGGTCTCAGATCTTCTGTTCTTTTTTTTCAGATTTATTCAATTTTGGACTTGCGATAATCACGGACATTATTCTCTAATAGGACATAACATCTTAGTTTATTCTATCATAACCCACGTTATTCTCTATGACTCTCTTTGAATAAAATATCTAATTTGCCCTTAGTGAATTTATTCTTGAGAAATTGCCAAAAATACCATTTTCATAGTACCACTTTTCATGTTTACACTAACCACTTTTACCACTACTTTTAATGAAGGGTTTAGATTTGAATGTTTAGGATTTAGGGTTTAGATTTTATGTTTTAGGGTTTAGATTTGATGTTTTAGGGTTTAGAGTATAAAGTTTAGGGTTTAGAGTTGATGATTTAGGGTTTATAGTTGAGGTTTCAGGGTTTAGGGTTTAGGATATTGAATTTAGGGTATATAGTTTAAGGTTTAGGGTTTAGAGTTGAAGATTTAGGGTTTATGGTTTAGAATTGGGGGTTTAGGATTTAGAATTTTGGATTAAAATTTTGAAAAGCATATAAAAACAAAGATATAAGAGTCTTTAACATTTTAATAAATAAGGTATTTTTGAAAATGTGTACTTAGTGGTGGTAAAGATGAATAATGGTACCTTTAAAGTGGTATTTTTGAAAATTCCCCTTTATTCTTTTTGTTTTATCTTTTATTTTCCAGCAATCAATTAAAAAAAAATCGGTCTCTTTGTCTTCTTCCGTCTTCTTCACCGTCTTATGTTCGTACTCCTCCAACAGTGCGCGACGTCTCCGATCTTCAACTTTGACGGCAGCACACGGTGTCTCCAGTGTTCTCTGTGAGTCACGACCATCTTCTCCTCTTCAAACTTCGAACACGTCATGGTTTATTGCTCCAACATTCATCAATGTTGTGTTCTATAACTCGTAGGCGAGTACCATCGACTCCACCAAATTGCCATCATCGTTGTAACCTTAGACCCTTACCGCCAACGCCAAGCTTCGATTTCAGTCTACTATGGATGACGATATATATTGAGAAGATCTCAATCAACCATGGATGAGCGATAGATTGAATCTGGTGGAGAAACCAACTTTTCATTATTTGTGTTTTTGGTCTTCAGATTTTTGTTTCTCTTCATTTTGGTTCCAAACTTTCTAATTCACCAGTTTTTTCTGATTTCAGCTTAAACTTTTCAATTACGCACTTTAAACCTTGTTACCTCTACAAATGGACAAATAAATACAATATATATACACCTAAATACGTTTAAGAAGATTAAAATAAGCTAAAACTAATTGCATCATAATTAAAATCATGAAATTGCTAAAGGAGCGGATTGAAGAAGATGTACAACAAGTACAACTCATATAACTAAACATATAACTCATATACTATACATGTAATACTGGTTTAATTAGTACAACTTCATATTAAATACCAGACATGTAATAATGGTACTACTAGTTAAATTTCTTCATTATAGAAGTTTTAAAATTCTATTTGGTTTTCCATACGAAGAAAACAATCAACTAACCAAATTGGTGTATTTATAATGGTCTCTCCTAACTAATTTATTTATTTTTTAAAATTTTGTTAGCAATTATTACACTATCTCATAAGTTTTTATGTTCCACCTTATACTTTAAAGGTTTGTTTACTTGTTTGTCCACTATATTTTTGAAAAACAAACATCGAATGCATTTTAACAAAATTAATGATTCAATTATACGTGATATCAACTAAGTAAACATATAGAAGTAGTACAACTGGAGTATATTTATTTTTTTATGTGGTACAACTAACTTTTTCAATTTTCTTACCAAAATACAACTATGTACAAACTTGTACAACCCAAAATTTGGTACAACTACGTGTTATTAAAAGAATATAGTTGTACCGGTTAAACCAGTAATACATATTTTTCTCGTAGTTATATTAGTTGTACTAATTATACTGGTCATATTAATTTACTTTTCTCTTAATTTTGTGTCTTTAGGCTTTCATTTTCTTGATGTAAGTATATTTCTATTCATAACACAAATACATTTTCATTAATCAAAGGTGTTATGATAATTTGAGATGGCTTTACTAATTTGCAAAACATAAGAATAAAAAGCTATTTGAAATCAAATACGAAAATACAACTAACATTAGTATGCCATTTTTAATATTGAAACATTGGTACTATTACCATAGTTAAAATAAGTGCACAAGCTTGACTATTATTGTTGTAGTACAACTAGCATAACTACTTTATATATACCAGATATAAAATACTGGTGCAACCTGTACAACTTTTTCAATCAATTTTTTTTAAAAATTTCATTTGGCTTTTCATAAGAAAATAACAGAAGACTAGACAAGTCGAAAGACCCTTAGAATCGTCCATCCTATTATTTGAAGTTTAACCAATTTTTTCCGAAATTATTACACAATCGCATAAGTTTCTATGATCTACCTTATACTTTAAAGGTTTGTTTACTTGTTTACTTACTATATTTTTGAAAAACATACAATGACTATATTTTAACAAATTTAATGATTTCATAGTATATGATTCTAGGTATGTAAATATATAAAAGTAGTACAACTGATGTATATTTATTTACTAATTGGTACAACTACATATTTCAATTTCTAGACCAAAATACAACTATCTACAAATTTGTACAACCCAAAAATCGGTACAACTATGTATGTGATTGTACAACTAAAATACTGGTACAACTACATGTTAATAAGTTTATTACGTGGGAAATATTTCTCTTATTTATGTGTTGTGGAACTTATTTATGTGTTAGAGACGCTATTTATGTGTTTTTAAACTTTGTAATAAACAAAATTCGTAATGTTTTTTTTTTGTCAGTATTGGTAAATTTTCATATGATATATCAGTTATATTTCTGTGTTGTAATACTGGTACAACTAGTATAAGTATATATTGTAATACTAGTTCAATTAGTACAACTGCTTTATATATATCAGGCAGGAAATACAAGTACAATGAGTACAAATTTTTTAATTAAGAAATTTAAAACTTCATTTGTCTTTCCATATGAAAAAAAAATCAGAGTGTAGATCAGTTGGGAAGTCTTTAGAATGCTCTCTCCTAATTATTTAAAATTTTACCAAACTTTTTCTACAGTTATTACACAATCACGTAAGTTTCATTATCTACCTTATACTTTAAAGGTTTCTTTACTTGTTTGTTCACTATATTTTTATAAAACACAAACCAAATATATTTTTACAAAATTTATGATTCACAATATGTAAGACAAAGTATGAACACGTAAAAAATGGTACAACTGATGCATTTATATTTTTCATGTAGTAAAACTAAGGAAATTATTTTTTATAGCCAACTATATCAGTCCTATAGCATGTTCGGAACTACGCTAGGCGCTAGTCGGGCGGCGAGTCCAGGCCTAGCGAGTTACCAAAAAATCATGGATTACGTGGGACCTAGTTTTAAGTACAATTTAATATATTTATAATATGTTTAATCAATTTTAACATGATGCACAAGTTCTTAGACATAATTATATAATTTCTAGATACTTTTTTAAACAGACTCCTTTTGATTTGTCGAACATTTTAATTAGGGTGTTTTTGATACGAAAAAAACCCTAAATTCAATATGCATGTGTTTGTTTTGGCTTTGATAATTAATTGTAATTATTTAAAAATAAATAATTATACTAAATCTGTCAATAATTAGTAAAAATAATCAACCGTATTTCAACTTTACGAGAAAAAAAAATTTAGACAGTCAACTCGAAAATTAGGCGGTCAACGTGAGAATTAGGCGGTCAAACACGGATCAACGCGGTTCAACACCTGGATTCACTGATTTGATCAAACTCGCCGTGGTCAACCTCCGAACAGCGCCTAGAGGGCTAGGCGGCCGCGTTTTCAAATAGGGGTCCTATATGATCCAACTTTTTCTCTTTGTTCTACTAATTGTACCAATTATATCAGTCATATATGGTCTATTTTTATAATTTTATGTCTTATATGCTTCATTCCTTTGATGGAAATACAACAAACATATACAAGTTTCACCATATTTTTCTTGTATATGGGTTTACAGTTGGTCTATCTATTATTTTATTTCACGTCTATATAATAAAATGGACACTTGGAGAAGATTAAGACCCAATGTTAAAACAACACAACTTGTCCGGCTCCGCAGCTGTCTTCTTCGGGCTTCAGGAGCAAAAAAATGAAGATGGATTTTTTTTCATAAATGGTACAACTAGTATAACTATTACATTTCATAAAAAAATCATTATCCAAATCAAATATTATTGAAAACAAAGTATTTATGTATTTTGAAAAAGGCAAGCGGGAAAAGATTAGGCCAACATGTCTCATTGGTTATATATCATTTTATTGATAGCATCATTCATACAATGAAAACAAAAACCAAATGTCACCATATTAATTGTAAAGTTGTACTTTTTATACACGTTCTAGTTGTACTAGTTATATTCAACCTAGTTAGACTAGTTAAATTGGTTATACTTAATCTAGTTGTACTAGTTGTACTGGTTCGAGTAGTACTAGTTGTACTAGTTTGAGTTATACTAGTTGTACTAGTAATACTTTGTATTCTTCAATGTCGCGAAATTTTTACAGTGAAGCTAAAATTCGATCCAGATAAAAGGAAATCGATTAAGGAAGATAATAAGTTGATCGACTTGGGATTAGAACAAAAAAATAAGTATAAATCTGGGTTAAGAACAAGAACAACAAAATTGGATTGTGGGAGGTGAAGGAGATTGCTTGATTTGGGGATTTAGGGTTATAAATAGGTTGGGGGTTCTGGATAAAAAAACGGGTCGGATTTTGGGTGGATATTAGTGGCACGGGTTGTAAATAATTTAATGTTTTCTGGTTTTTTAGTTATTTACTTTTATTTTGTATTTAAAATTTAATGTAAACTAAATTTAAATAAGGAGAGGGTTATATTAGAATTTTTGAAACCCAAGTGTGTCACGAGAGAATTTGTTTCGATAATCACTTAATTCGTCTGAGATAAAAGAGATTCCGTTTAATGTGTTCTCATAGTGGTAAGACTTTAATTTGTCTAGGTCTGCATTCCTAAAATTTCTCAAGTAATATATAAAACCCATACGTTTCCTCCACTTATCCAATCAATATTTGAATTGAAAATTTTATATTTAATTATCACTTACATTGTATACATGTACTTACTTACTCCCTCCGTTCCTGAAAATAGAATTTTCTGGATTTTATTTTTGTTCCACAAAGAAAGATTTTCTATATTTTTAAGGTACTTTTGTATACTTTTGAGGTACTTTTGTATACTTTTGAGGATCATTAATTATGAATATTTGAATTGATTAAATTTTATTGGTTGATAGTTATTGGAAATTGTATAAAACATAAATAGTAAACTAAAGTTGGCAAATATTTATTGTAGTCTTAATAAACGTGAAAACTCTAGAAAATCTTACTTTCAGGAACGGAGGGAGTACATAAAAGGAATATAAAATTTGTGACCAAACACAAGATACCTTAGGGCATCAGCATCAGTGAACCTGCAAGGGAGGTTCAAAAATATATTTTTTATTATTATTTTTTCCTATTTGATTTTCTTTTTCTAAAAAAAAAAAATTGAACCAATCGTAGATTGCCACGTGTCGTGGGGCCCACGAAACAGTTATGATATCGTTCCTTTCCAGTTAACTTTAACGACACATGTTCACCAGATATATATTTTTTATTATTTTTTTTTTCTGGAAAAACGTGTAAACCCCTTCCAAGATCTTTCAATGCGGTTGCTGTTATATGATGTTACAAAGAACTAAGTATTATTTTGGATTATTTGGTTTTAAAGCTTCACACAGCTAGACACTCACGTGGAAGACGTCTTACCGCCTGTTCAGTAATTATAGATCATGTAGTTACGCTGCACACATCTCATCCGTTCTTAACCTGTGGATCTTACTCCTGCGCGCGACAACCACGAACCACTACTACTCCCTTGCCTTGATATGAAGCTGTGAAAGGGAGCTGTTTATCCTGAAAGTTTATTAATTTTGTTTTTAGTCAAATAAAGGCTAAATAAATCTAAAGAATATTGTGACAAATTCTTAGTATTAGACTATTAGAGCATCCGCATTAGCGGATCTAAGAGGTTCATGGGCCCGAATTCTTAGGGCTAAATTAATAAAATAAAATAAAAAATGCATTTAATTTGGTGAACCGATCCTTCGGCGTGAACCTGAAGAAAAGAGTTCAAGCCACGCGTCATGTTCTCAGTCGCCTTCTCCTCCAAAAGCACCTCACCCTCTCGCCAGTCTCTCCTTCGTCATCTCCGATCTGTAAGTCACTGCAAATTTGTTTCTCCCTCCCACTGACTTGCTGGATCTCTGGTGTCTCCAATAAACTCCGGCGGAGTAAAACCCTAAATCGGCTCTTTACTTTTTTCGCCTCCGACCAAAGGGAATGAAGGTGTTCCATCTCGACCGCGAAAACACTCTCTCTGTTTCTCTCTTCTCCGATGTCACCAACTCCAAGTACTCTCTCTCTCTTCCTTGCTTCCGTACAAATACTTATGAGAATCTCTGTTTAGTTTAATCTATATTTTAGCTATAAAACCTGCTCAGAAAGCACTTGTCTCCAGTGGGGGTCTAGTTCGGTGGTCTAGATTATTGATTTATAACTGTTGTGAGTTAGGACTGGAGAACAGTTAGTTATGTCTTGAGAGAATGAGAAAAGTATCTCGGCACTAATCTGGCATCTCTGGTTTGGTGAATTGTAATAAGAATAGATATATACAAACAACTTTTCTAATATTGTTCGTTTATTGCTCCAAACTAGATTACAGAATCATTGAAACGATGTGGGATATCTCAAAGCTCTACTTACATTCTAGCTGCCTGGTTCAATGCTTCTCCCCTTGAGGTCATCATCATCATCTAAATAATTCATGTTCTTGCTTTTTTTTAGATTCTGTTTTCTTGGAGATACCAGATCCGAAAACTCGTTTCCCCCTCCTAAGCGTTACAATTATTGTATAAGTTTAGCTTAGGGAGATAAATAGACTTTGTTTCTCAAACTGGCCTTTTCAACTAATGCTTATACGCTTAGGAATATGTGTTTGTGTTTGTAGCTTACTCGGACAGAGCAAGAACGTTTGATTCTTCTTAGTGTTTCCTTCACGGCTTCAACCTCTTTGCAACCTTTTCTTTTAATGTCGTTATTGGCTTTACAAATAGTTTGGCTACGTAGGTGGACATTTAAGTTACTTTCGTTAACAATGCTCATAGATTTCACAAAGTTCTATAAACTTCAGATCGTTAATATATGTAACAGAAGTTAAGTGGGCACTGTTTTTGACTTGAGATCTTGCGTTAGGACTATAGTCTTCTACATGAAAGTTATGAACTCCAATTTCAGGTTTACCAATGGGAGAACACAATTGATAGAGGTTCATCACTATTTATGGTCCCATCATAAAATTATTAAAAAATATCTATGAACCCCAAGAGGGAGTTTACTAATGAGGATGTTCTTAGTCTATCAGATTTAAGAAAAAGTACAAGAGACAAGTTTTTTCGTAGTTGGCATTTAGTCTGTTGTTTATTGGGTCTTTAATTAATAGACGCATATCAATAAATACAGTAATGAGCTTTATAGGCCCACTGTGACGTCAAGGTGCAGCTTGAGGAAGACCCCATTGTCCCTAGCATCTCTCTTCTACATGTGAAGCAATATGCTGGATCCTCAGTAATCTTCAGCAAATTTTCATAATCCGTCTCAAGTCTATCTGAAGATATTATCTTCCCTCTTAGGTTGGAGATAGCCAAAGAAAACCGTCCAGCTCCACGTAAATTACAAAAAGGCTTTTACAACATCATATGTTGTCCTTAAAACATCATCCCATGATCTACTAACTGACACATGATCAATCTAAGAAACACCGATATGATATATCGGCATATCGGGTGAAGGAGCCAAAAGGAAACCCTCACGTCTTTTTAATGCAAGGGATCTTCCACTTCCTATTCACATTCATAATAGTTTGTAATTTTTCAATTTTCTGCTTTAAAGGGATTCTAAAAAAGATAGAGAGTAATCAACTAGTGATATTTTTTCCTCTGTTCCAGACATTTGTGTTTCTTAGTTTGATATTAAATGATCAATGTAAAAATATTTTTTGTGGGTCAGAAAAATCTGTATCATTTGAATTATATTGATATAAAGATGTAGTAGAGAAACAACAAGAAGAACGGACTTTTCACAATTATGGTTGTTTTCCGTTTAATTTACGCTCGTTTGGGATCACGATTGACACATATGTTCACATAAAATGGAAAAAATACTAGGAAGGCAAATGACGTACAGATTTGCCACAACCATTGCCCACTTGTCTTACATTAAAACAGTCCAGTCGCTGTAGTCACTATTCACATTGTACTGATTTATCCAAAAGATAATAAATAAAAAGAATGTCTATTAAAAAGAAATGATGTCAAAATGATGTTTTTATTAACTTTAAGGAGATGAAAGTACAGTAATTGTAGTGATTCCATATACACAGGTATCATATAACACGTAGATTAATAGAAACAAGGAGTAAAGATATAAAAAGACTGAGCGGTATATAAGAATATTTTGTTTATTTTCTGATATTGTATAGGTCTTTGTTATGTTTTTCCTTTTAATTTGTAATGACATGATTCGTGTAGAAGCTGTAAAAATGGAGAAATAAAAGAGGTGTTTCATTGTGAGAGAGAATATATGCAAGACGGTTGTGACCGGGGACCAGCCGTTGTGGGTCACGCACGAGGAGGGTGGTTCAGCTTTTCGTGGAGAGGTCCTTATCGTCCAGCACCCTGGCCTGGTCCATCTCCATCCATCGTCGACCCTCATTGGACACCATTAATGAAATAATTCGTGCATTCAGATATTTTCGGTTTTGAGTATTAGCTAATAACATTATTCACCTGAGTGCTGCGGACTGGCTTAAGCCGTTTGAGGAACACTGTTTTTGTATTATTTAGCAAAATAACATTTTGATTTCTAGGCAGCCCTATGCATGTACTATGAGTGCAGTTGCACATGGTTCGTCTATTTTTATTCTGTCCTTCTGATATGAAACCACAGAAACAGATAAATCATGTTAAATGCGTACCTATTTCCTAAAAATTGGTAAAACATTTTTTTTTTGTTTGGTCATTTTTGTTTTTCAGCTCATGCATGACCTTCCAAATCTTTGAGTCAGACTTGGTTTTAGGTGCTGTACCGGTCTACGCTTCTGAACCCCTCACAAATATATCAGATGCTGATCTTGAATCTACAAAGACTATAGACCAAAGACCCAAACGTTTTAGCTTACAACAATTTTTGCCATTAAGATATGTTGCTTTCTCTACTTTGCTTGAGATTATCTCGTGAAAATTGTATTATTATGTAGGGGATGGACGAAGGCCTTGGCCCAATTAATAACATTTTTTCACAACATCTCGTTTGTTTAAAGTTCATGTTATTATTTGTTTTATAAACTTTATCGGCGATCCGATCGGTTACGAGAGGAACACTTAGTGCTACTGGACTAATACGAAACATACTATAATGCCTAATACAAATTTATAATACCTTCCGGCTAATACCCAAAGAATGGACTGATCTTATGTTACGGTCCATCATATAAATCATTTGGACCGAATTCTAAACCTATACTAGCAGAGTAGTGAATTTAATTCCCATAAAAAATTGAACCCATGACTAATGTACACACCAAACTCCAAGAAATTGTCACTAGATTATCACTATTTTGTTTTAAAAAGGAATGTATTTCAAGTCGTGAACAAGGTTTTTTTTTTATGCTGATTCTTGTTCCAGAAGAAACTTAATTAGCTAATGCTTTAGAATGAACTGAATATCAAAATGTTTGATTGAAACTTAGAATGCTTTTTAATTAATATTAGGGGATAACTGAATCTTTTGTTACCAGACTAGCATATAAATTGTATGGACCGATGTCCCAAATTTTAAATACAATTGTGACTTTATTTCAAAATGGATTCAAAGTTTCAAACCATATAATAATTGTTAACATAACACCACTATAGGCAAGGCAGGTCTCTCTTCTCACTTTGCTCGTTCATTTTGTACTGGATCATATTTTCCTTTTCAAATCTCTAATACAATTTGGAGTTCTACAATTTGTCAGCCATGAATTATATAATCTAAATCGAGTTGTATTGATGAGATTCAGAAATCTAATTTGGAACCGGTTAGACCTATTTCGACTATCCAAAGGCCAGCCTTTGCAGAACTATGACCCATACACAGTGGAAGCTCTGCTCGCAAACAATGTTCGGCCCAATAAAAGCCCATGTCATGTTTTATCAAAAGAAAACCCTACTTTTACCTTAGCTAAAGCTCTCTGCCTCTTTTGACCAAAAAAAATAAAAACAAAGAAGCTCTGTTCCTCGTTGCAGCGAAAGCTCTTACCAACAAGACGATGGTATAGACTCTGCTTTTGTTCTGTTTCTCTATTTTTACACTATGTAATGTACTGATTGTTCAACAGATTATCTCAGAGACCAACCGCAGAGAGATCTGCAAGTACCTCTTCAAAGGTTTGTAAGCTTATTAACTGAGTAATGTAGATGCTAGATCTAGTGAACTTTCGAGGGTCGTTCACAAAGTTTGAATCTTTAAGATTATGAGGTAGCTATTGCAATGATTTGTGTGTGAAATGATCTATATCACTACCTGGGGTTTCTACAGAAGGAGTATTGTTTGCGAAGAAGGATTTCAACCTCGCAAAGCATCCGTTGATTGAGTCAGTACCAAACTTGCAAGTGATCAAGCTCATGCAGAGTTTCAAGTCCAAGGAGTACGTTAGGGAGACGTTCGCATGGATGCACTATTATTGGTTTTTGACCAATGAAGGCATTGAGTTTTTGAGAACTTATCTTAACCTTCCGTCT
Organism: Raphanus sativus; assembly: GCF_000801105.2. Taxonomy (NCBI): domain Eukaryota; kingdom Viridiplantae; phylum Streptophyta; class Magnoliopsida; order Brassicales; family Brassicaceae; genus Raphanus; species Raphanus sativus. The sequence continues at coordinate 34,251 of NW_026615507.1, read as the reverse complement.
GATGTTGTTCCTGCGACCTTGAAGAAGTCTGCTAAGCTCATTGGCCGTCCTTTTGGTGGCCCACCTGGTGATCGCCCAAGGTAGTTTGGTTTCTGTCTTGGAATCTGTATAATATTTGTCTGATTCGGTAACATTGGGGGTGGTTTGTTGTTTGTTTCAGAGGACCACCTCGCTTTGAGGGAGACCGTCCCAGATATGGTGACCGTGATGGGTACCGTGCAGGGCCACGTGGTGGTGATGTTGGAGGTGAAAAGGGTGGAGCTCCTGCTGATTACCAACCCTCTTTCCAAGTAAATCTCTCTCTCTCTAACCATCCCTAACAGTTTTACCAAAAAGCAAATGAGATTTTTTTACAAATGATCTACTTTGTCAGTAGTTGATGAGTTTTAACATTGCATATGTGATTGCTGTTTGTGTTGACAGGGAAGTGGTGGTAGGCCTGGATTTGGCCGTGGTGCTGGTGGTTACAGCGCTGCAGCTCCATCTGGTTCCGGTTTACCCTGAAAGAGCTGTTCTTATCGTTAAGCAATTGAAAGACATTTTCAGTTTTGGCTTTAGTTTTGTTTTTGTAATCCAAATCCGGAATCTATAATCTATCTATTTCTCTCACTTTTGGTTTAAAGAAACAAATCCTATAATTTTCCAGTGTCAGTGTTAAATTCCACGTTTTTCTTACTATTTTCTGACATGAGTAAAACGGGTGCTTTGTCCAAATGAGATATTAACACGTTTCTTTGGTATACCCGAACTATACTCGTGTGCGTGTTTTTATGTCCAATATATACTAGTCTATCTGATTGAGAGGAACATGTTTTGGAGTGTCAACTAAAATCTTAAAACTTTTTAGTAATCCATGATGGTTAATATTACATTGAGTTCTGTAAGAATCGAATCATTACTTTTTGGGAGTTGTATACGTATCATTATGGACTCTGTGTGTGACAAAATTATCAATTCAATTCAATTCAATTCAAACCGCAATTCTTTGGGGGGGGGGGGGGGGTGAGTGGTTAAGCCCATCAAAAAGAGAAACTAAAGGCCCGTGAGAGGCCCATCACAGAAAGAAGTAACGAAACCCATTAAAAATAAAGACTAATGGGCTTACAGTTGAAAGAACGGCGCGCGTAGTAAACCCTAAACCCTAGCTTATATACACTTCATCATCATCATCATCAGCTGCTCCTTCGAAACCCAAAACTCAACAACCCTAGGAGAGAAAAAATCTCAGTATCTCAGAATGGGTAAGGGTAAGGTCAAGGGAAAGCATCGTTTAGACAAGTACTACCGCCTCGCCAAGGAGCGCGGCTTCCGCTCTCGAGCCTCCTACAAGCTCATCCAGCTCGACGCCAAGTACTCCTTCCTCCACAAATCCCGAGCCATCCTCGATCTCTGCGCCGCCCCCGGGGGTTGGATGCAGGTCGCCGTCCAGAAAGCCCCCGTCGGCAGCCTCGTCCTCGGTATCGATCTCGTCCCCATCGGCGCCATCAAAGACTGCGTCGCGATCCAGCAGGACATCACGCGCCCCGAGTGCAGGTCCAAGATCAAGCAGGTGCTCGAGAAGCACGGCGTCAAGGCCTTCGATCTGGTTATCCACGACGGGTCTCCCAACGTCGGTGGGGCTTGGTCTCAGGAGGCGATGAGCCAGAACGCTTTGGTTATCGATTCGGTGAAATTGGCTACTGAGTTTTTGGTTCGCGGTGGGAATTTCATCACCAAGGTCTGAGCTTTGAGGTTTAGGGATTTGATTCGTTAATTTGTTTTTTTTTTCTTAACCATTTGTTTTCTCTTCTCTGTGTGTAGGTTTTCAGGTCTAGAGATTACAGCAATGTACAGTTTTGTCTTAAGAAGGTATTTTGTTTTACTTGTTATATGAGATAAGGATTTGTTTGTTGTTGTTGTTTTCTTACTGTTTTATTTTTGGTGCAGCTGTTTGAGAAGGTTGAAGTGTTTAAGCCGCCGGCTAGTCGTTCAGCGTCTGCTGAGACGTATCTTTTGGGTTTGAATTACAAAGCTCCTGGCAAGATTGATCCTCGTCTTCTTGATTTTAGATATCTCTTTAAGGAGCAAGAGGAGACAACTAGAAAGGTGTGATTACTCTTTCTTATTTAGTGTTTGGGTGTTTTTTTCTTCTTGTGTGTAAGTTATTATTATTATACATGTTGTGTTTGTAGGTTGTGGATGTGCTTGGAAAAAATAAACAGAAGAGGAACCGTGATGGGTATGCAAATATCAAACATCTTGGTTTTGTTTTTGTACTGTTTATTAGAAGTTTGAATAACTGGGGATAATATCTTAGGTATCAAGATGGAGAGTCCATTTTGAGAAAAGTTGCATCTGCTGCTGATTTCATTTGGTCTGAGAATCCTCTTGAGGTTCTTGGCACAGTTACTTTGATATCCTTTGACGATGAAGCCTCTCTGCCCATAAAGGAACATGAATTGACTTCAGATGAGGTACTGCCTCTCTAATTTGCCATATTGTAACTAAGCCACGATATATTTACCTGTACCTGCTGGTAATCTTTGCTTTTTCTGGAAGCAGATTAAAATTCTTTGCGAAGATCTTCCGGTTTTGGGGAAAAATGACTTCAAGTACATCTTAAAGTAAGAACTGCGTTGCTAGTCAGAATAATACCTTACATACTCAATCAGATAAATCATTGTGCGTGGATCTTTGGATTGTCGTGAGGGAAATATTGTTTTGTTATGACTTTTTCTATCCATTTGTGGTCAGCCATTAACTCGTTGAGAAATTGTATTAGTTTTGTAGCAAATATTGAACTCCCTTTTTTCTTGTAGATGGCGAATGCAAATGAGGAAAGCTTTGACTCCTGAGAAAAAGGAAGTCGCTAAAAAGGAGCCTGAGGCGGAGAAGGAAGAGGAAAATGAAGATGATAAACTGCTCAATGAATTAGAAGAGCTGACAAACGCAGTAGATCGCAAGAAGAAACAGGCAAAGAAGCTTCTCGCAAAACGACGGGCTAAGGTTAGTTTTCATTTTAAATCGTCATTTCTGTCGGCAAATTTGATAATGTTTATGTTACGGTTGTTAGGACTTCCTAATCAGTTTCTTTGCTCTAGGAAATTACACAGAAATAAAAATTCCTTAGGTAATACAGGATTAGTTTAAGTACGTGTTCATTTGCAAAAACAATATTCAGATTTATATGTTTGCCTAAGAAAAACTGTTGCCATTTACTTCCTGAATCATTTTAGCTTAGTGACGAAGTTAGATATTAGTATTCCGAACCACGATTCTCTTAATTGAGAGCTCTTCTTTATGCTGTCGTCACTGGTCTTAAATATGAATCTTCTCGACCTTATACTTCTTTTGCTTAATTCGATATAATTTGTCAGGATAAGACGCGGACCAATCCACAGATAGATGCACTTGAAGATGGTTATGTCGACCATGATTTGTTCTCTCTTGCTGCTATCAAGGTACTCTATTTTGTATCCAGTCTCTGCGTTAGTTTTGTTTAATATGACTGACTGGCATCGAGAGAGCTTGTATTGCTAATTGTTTAATGTTTCTACTCCCAATTAGCTTTGTATATACGTTAAAATCTTCATTTATTTATCCATTCCAGGGAAAGAAAGATCTTATGGCTGTTGACAATGATGAAGATGATAATGTTCACGCCAATGACATTGAGAACGAAGACCGTGTTGTTGAAGCTTCAGATGACTCCGAGGACAGTGGTCTAGATTCTGATGAAGAACGTCAGAGGTCAGGCCGTTGACCCCTTACCTTTTCTGTAGATTTAAGAATGATGTTTCAAGATTGTCATACATTGCTCAAGTTTGTGTTGTGCTGTTATTTCATCTTATAGTCTTTTTTAACATTACAGATACACTGAACAAATGGAAGAGGCTTTTGATGAGGCATATGACCGGTACATGGTGAAGAGAGAAGGAAGCGCAAAGCAAAGGAAGCGTGCTAGACAGGCACACGCTGAAAAGCTGGAGGTAACTATTAACCATTGCTTGCCCCTCCTCCATTTTCATGGATGCTACAGATTTTTGGAATGAGACATATTTTGGTTGGCTGTGCAGGAGGAAGGTGATGGAGATGAAGAAATGAAAGTAGATTACGACTCAGATATGAATGTAGAGATGGATGAGGCGAACCCTCTTGTGGTACCACTTGATGATGGAGAGATCCAAACTAAAGAGGAAATATCCAACCAATGGTTCAGTCAGGACATATTTGCAGAAGCCGTGGAAGAAGGAGACTTGGGACAAGATGACAGTGACGACGACATGCCAACTAAGAAGAACCTGTCTAAAGCCGAGAAGACAAAGAAGAAGAAGGCGGCGAAAGCAATGGGGACGTCTGATAAGACTTCACTCGCTAACTCTAAGAAGGAAGACGATTTCGAGATAGTCCCTGCACCAGTCACAGATTCTGACTCTGATTCATCCTCAGATGATGACAACGTTCATACAAAAGCAGAGATATTGGCCTGCGCCAAGAAAATGCTAAGGAAGAAGCAGAGAGAAGAGATGCTCGACGATGCTTATAACAAGTACATGTATGGCGACGAAGGTTTTTTGCCCAAATGGTTTTTGGATGACGAGAAGCAGCACAGACAACCGATGAAACCCGTCACTAAAGAAGAAATCAATGCAATGAAAGCTCAGTTCAGAGAAATCAACGCTCGCCCGGCCAAAAAGGTGGCAGAGGCCAAGGCAAGGAAGAAGAGAGCCGCGGCGAAAAGATTGGAGAAGGTGAGGAAGAAGGCAAATGTAATATCCGACACACCGGATATTGCCGACCGTTCTAAGGACAAGATGATAGACAAGCTATACAAGAAAGCAGCTGAGCCGAGGAAGCCGAGGAAAGAACTGGTTGTGTCAAAGAAAGGAGTTGGGGTTAAGGTAGGGAAAGGACAGAAGAGAGTGGATAGGAGGATGAAGAGTGACGCTAGGCAACGTGGAGGAGGCAAGCCTGGTAGGAAGGGGAAGAAGAGTGCTGCTGGTAATAAACCAGGCCAGAAAAAACCGAGGGGTAAAAGACCCATGGGCGGCGGGTAAGTCCTCAATGGTTCCGTTGTGTCGCAAAAGGATGTTTTGTTATCGTGTCCCACCGTAGTCTGATATATTTAATTTGAGCACACCTCTCGACTTTGTTTTTAAATTCTTGAATCAGTACTTTGTGTTTTTCTATCGAGTCCCAAGTTAACTAACTGGAACTCTTATCTTGTTTATGAAGAGGTACCGTAATGGTTATGCTTTCAATATGTACCTTTGTTATGTGTGCTGGTTACAAACTGAGAGGAGCTTGTTCTATGAAAGTTCTAAAATTCAATTTCGTTTCTTGATCAGCTAAATCACAGAACCATAAGAGAAGAGTGTCCAAAATGTCGTTTGTACTTTTGCCTTGAATATCCATCAAGACAGTAGTTCCATGAAAGTTCTTGATGATGATTCCTCTTGCTCTCTTAACCGGCGCTTCACCAGCGTCATTTCCTCTGCTGAATTCCTCATGACCCAGACGAGTTTACTCGGGGACTTGTTTACGCAGGAGATGATACACTGTTTGAAATGATCTTTAGTAACGCTTTTTCACTTGTTATTTACCCTTGTCCTGCACTCTAGGGTATTGATCTGTTGAATGGCATTGCAAACAGCGATAAGCAACGCCTCTTTGGTAATAAATCTCTTATCATATGACATTTTTGAGTCTCGGGTTACGCAGTAACGTGGGAAACTGTGGCTGGAGACTGACCAAATCAAAAGCTAAAACAGGCATCAGAACAAAGTGGGAAACAGATCGCATCACAATGCTTGATATAAAAAGGGAAAACAAGATACAGATCGTAATGGTACTTTGTGCTCCTAACCTTGAGGTCAAGGTCCATCTCAATGGCCCAAGTTGGCATATTTACTAGTTCGGTATCTTTCTTTTTTCTTTACTCTTTTCTTGAGCAAGCTTGGTATCTTTCTCTATTACATTTTTGGAGTGGTCCAAAAAAATGAAATAAATAAATATACCAAAAGACAAAGATACTACGAGGAATTCTGTGAACCAATGGAAATATGACACGTAGAGGAGACCCATATGCCCAACACTATCTAGGCATCAGCCTCATATTAAATGGATGTAGCTTGTAAGTAACTTGTTGCTTTCCTTTCTGTTTATTTTTTTGCCTTTCCTTCCCACCTTTTATACTAATTTATAGGGGCTGGGCATTTTATCCGTTAAATTTGATTCGATTCGTTATCCGTTGCTATTCGATTCGAAAATTCCGAATATCCGTAAGCTTTCGAAGCAAAGCAAATACTAAAATTCAATATCCGTCAAAATCGAAGCAAATCACAAATATTAAAATTTTGGGAAGCGAATATCCGATCCGATCCGTCAATATATAAATACATGTATATTTTGATTATATTTAAAGTTTTAAATGTATAAAATTATATAATTATTATTCTAATATATTATTTGATAGATTCTATTCATATTATTACTTATATAAAAGTATTACATAAAAGGAAGAGAAAATATTTACGATAATTATAATTTTTTTTTAAGTTTTGTGTTATTATAATTTTAACTAAGTTTAAAAATTTATAAAATATGAAGATTCATTGCTTTTTTTAATTTTTATCTTTTATATCATGCAAAAAATATATTTTACAAAACAAATTTGTATCAATTTTTTTAAGATTATTTGTATTAATCAAAACAAATGAGAGATCCGTAAGTATCCGCGAATATCCGCAAATATCTATTTATTTTCCGGATATCCGTTTTTCCGAATATCCGTATTTTTCCGAAGCAAAGCAAATCGAAAAATCAGATATCCGTAACATTCGAAGCAAATCACAAATACCTTCAAAAACCCGAATATCCGATCCGTGCCCAGGCCTACTAATTTACCCACAGATTTCATTACATTTACGTATACATATTACATAGAAACATAATCTTTTGATTGACTATTAAAACAAGAATATCTGTACAATTAATTAGACATTAAGACTGTTAAAATTTACAAGATTTTAAATTTATGCTTATTCTTGATATTTTGCCTAATGGCGGAAAATGTAATTAAAATAAAGTAGAAGGGTGGGGTAGATTTGTGGAGGACAAAGACTTTATTAGGGGTAAATTTCATTACACGAAACTAAACCGTCCTTCACTTGTATTAATTAAATTTCAAAGTGTGTTTTTGTTTTTTCTTTTTAAATAAGAAAGCCAAACAAAATCCTAGGCCTGATTGCATTTACACCACATCTCTCTCTTCTCTCTCGCATAAAAGGTGAACCACCAGTCAATCACCAAGTACTCTCTCGGAGCTCCTTCTTCACCATGGCGGCAGGTCTCTCAACCACCACCGTAACATTCAACCCCCTCCACCGCTCTTTCTCATCCTCCTCCTCCTCAAACTTCCGCTTGCACCACCCAAAATCCTTAGCCGGACTCCCTTCCTCTCTCCGGTTCAGAGGCTTTTCGGTCTGCTACGTCGTTGAACCGCGGAGGCAGAGCTCTCCCGTCGATAACGATGAGAGAACCGAGAGCACAAACGCCATAGATCCCGAGCTCTTGGCCTTGCGTTTGGCTGAGAAACTGGAGAGGAAGGAGTCCGAGAGGTTCACTTATCTAATAGCTGCAGTGATGTCGAGCTTCGGTATCACTTCCATGGCCGTTATGGCCGTTTACTACAGATTCTCTTGGCAAATGGAGGTAATAACCAAAAATAATACTCAATCCGTTTAAAAACAGATACATATCCTAAGACTTTTCACATATGTTAAGAAAAACACATAAATTTAATTTAGTAAATTTAATTTGATTGTAAATACATTATGTTTTGTGAATAACAATTTTCTATAGTTTTAACCAATATAAATCTAATAAACACTATTAATTTTTTTGAAGTTAACAATTTTTTATTAAATAATCATTGAAAAAATAAAAAATGTATTTTTTAAAAACAAAATTTTCTCTTGTAATGTGGATTTTTTTATGAAACGGAGGGGAATATATTCACAATTGTTTTTCGTTTTGGTTACAAAATATGAATCAGGGAGGTGTGATCCCAATGTCAGAGATGTTTGGTACATTTGCTCTCTCTGTTGGTGCTGCTGTAAGTTCTCAAACCAACTCTAATTAATCTTCTTAAAACACACACACACACACACACAGAGTTTGTCTTGAACTCACTGAATATCTGTCTATCAGGTAGGGATGGAGTTTTGGGCGAGATGGGCTCATAGAGCTCTCTGGCACGCTTCTCTTTGGAACATGCATGAGGTTAGCTCCAACTCTCATCCTGACTGAATATTCTATCTCTAGCTCTGCTTAATTTGATTTTTTTCCCTCTTTTTTATTGGGAGCAGTCACATCACAAACCAAGAGAAGGGCCGTTTGAGCTGAACGATGTATTTGCAATTATAAACGCTGTTCCTGCGATCGGTCTGCTCTCTTATGGTTTCTTTAATAAAGGACTCGTCCCTGGTCTTTGCTTTGGCGCCGTATGTCATCTCTCTCTCTCTCTCTCTATTAATCTTCAACTCTGTGGTTTAGGCCATTTAAAATTAAAATTAAACAACGGTTTAGTACATTTCGGTGGCTTTTTATCGCTGCTAAAGGTCAAAACAATTAGTATTTTATTCTCTGTGGACATATGGGCTCAAAGAAACGTAACTCTCTTGCAAGATTTTCTGTCTATATGTATATGTATTTTTATAAAGACATTGAGATCTTCGGTTCATGTGATCACAAAATAGATTCGCTGGCTACCCATGAGACTAGTGGTGGCTTACTTTGCCTTTTTTTTTGGATCAAAACGCCGTTATGTCGCGTTCGTGTCTGCGTTTTGTGGGTCTAAATGCTGTGTCTCTCCTCGTTACAGGGACTAGGAATAACGGTGTTTGGGATCGCCTACATGTTTGTCCACGATGGTTTGGTGCACAAGCGTTTCCCTGTCGGTCCTATCGCTGACGTCCCTTATCTCCGGAAGGTCGCCGCCGCTCACCAGGTATAACTCATTGACTTGATCGGTCAACGACAAAAGTATAAACAGTTTCTTTCCCAAAATGGAAAGGCATTTCGTTTAAGTTCTGGTCCTGAATGAATAGTATTTTATTCTATTCGTTTTTAACTTTTTATCAATGCGCTTTGTATAGTTTTGTGACGTTAAAAATATAAAACACTGTTTAGCATTCCTATCCTAGTTATAGATTTGAAAATTTATACGCTCGTTTTTGTTTTTCAGCTACATCACACTGACAAGTTCGATGGTGTGCCATACGGGTTGTTTCTTGGACCGAAGGTAAGTTTTTGTATATGCTTATATTCTTAATCTTCTAAGTTATGTAACCTTTAATCACTTAATTTTTACTCTAGGAATTGGAAGAAGTTGGAGGAGATGAGGAGTTAGAGAAGGAGATTAGTCGGAGAATCAAATTATACAAAAAAGGTTCTGGTTCCGAGTCGAGCTCTTGACTAAATTAAAAACAAATTATTAATCTCTTCTTTTAGTTTTTGGTCTTTTGTCATGATCTGAAATACGGTCTTTGTTGATAAATCGTATATGCCGATTTTGATTTTTAATTATTAAAAGTAGAAATATTAGGCTAATCATACTATATAACATACCAATCCTCTCAGCAAAATAAATAAATAAATATAAAGATACCAATCCGACTTGATAATCTTTTTACACATACCGAGTCACGACCAATTACAATGATTCAGTGAATATGAACAAGGCGAGACATTATATTATATATCTTATACATATCTGGAATAAACTGGAACATATTTCGACTTGCACTAGATTTTTTTTTTGCTTATGCATGCAAGTTTGCAACCAACAAGTTAATCTTCATCATCTACCTAAATTGATGTTTTTGGATGTTTCTTTGTCACGTAAGTTAATATAAGCTTACGTTCATAGTATGGCCCGCTTCTTCGCGCGATCTCCTGGAAGATGGCGCCATCGAACGTTGCCTATAACGCACGATTCAAAAAAGTTCAAAATAAAATAAAAGTTGAAATCAATTGCTGCATGCCTGCATGCAATCACTCTTATCTTTCTTTCAACGAAATGTGAGTAGAACATCAAAGATAGAAGATGAATAAGGAGACCCCTAAACGCTCAGTAATTAATATGCAAAATGAAGGTAGGATATAAAGATCATTAGTGGAAATGGAATAAAATGTTCTTACACTTCAAACACTGAAGCATTTGCGAGTGAATACATGGTATGATTATACTTTAGAAGGCACGTACAGTCTAGAAGTCGTAACCACTGTACAGTCAAAGATTATATTAGTGCTATCTCTTCATTACTTAGCGGGTGAGATCATAAAAAAGGGAAATGACTTTAGATAAAAGTTATGGATACGTGTTACATGCTTAGTCTGTTCCATTAGAACTAACTCACTTTAGTTTCACTAAGTGGGGTACATCAGAGTATTTTCTCACCATGCTCAACGATTGTAAGTGGAAGTTATTATGTACACTCCCACGACTCTATCCAATTAAATCCCAAGAGATAAGAGGGAGAACAAACTATTTGATTATTCGTAATTTAGATGGTGAAAAGTAGAGAGGATGAGGTGGCGTGGACGCATAATTAGATAATGACATAAAACGTGCAATATAAAAAAACGACGATAGTTTCATTTTACACAAAAAGGAAGTTCGGTCTACAGCTTTTGACTAAGAAGCTCCAAAATAACCAATAACGCACTAATCAATAATCAAATCCTAAATATTGCACATTTTGTTAGAAAGATCTTGTGCTTTATACGTTGTTGTAAAGTTTAAGATTCATTCGTGGACGAATGTTATGCCTTGTGGCCACTCCACTGACCGACATGACGATCATAATTTTTAAACCTAACGAAAATGTGGAAAACGCGTTTAAGAGCATCCAATGGGGAGTTATAGCCAAAAAGTTTTTTAAATACATATCCATGTATTACATGTACTAGATACTTTCGGTTAAATTTTCAGTAGAATTTAAAAACCCAGAATTAAATACTAATGTGAATATATAAAGATTTAAAGATTTTTTGTCTAGCACTTCTCATCGGAGGTGCTCTAAGTGTTCATTTTCCTATCCACAGCAATCTAACTAAGGTGTCCAACTTCGCTACGTGTCTTAGTGACACTTAAGCTAACTTAAAGTTAATAAATAAGGACAGGACTTGGGTTCACCTCCTATGGTGAACCTTTAAATTCACCACCTCTTTAATAACTAATCAAAATGCTAACTAGATTAATGATTAAAAATATTAAATAATTTTTTCAAAAACTAAAATAATTAAAAAAATAAATAGTATCAACTTTAATAATACTAGTGTCACTATCTAATCCCTAAACTCAAACTCTATACCATAAATCCAAATTCTAAACCCTAAATTCTAAATTATAAACTCAAATTATATACCCTAAACCCAAATCTTAAACCCTAAACTCAAACCATAAATCATAAACCCAAAAACCTGAACTATAAACCCAAACCTATACCTTAAACCCAAATCCTAGATTCTAAACCCAAAACGTAAATAGTAAACCCAAACCCTATGCCCTAAATGTGCTATAGGTTTGAATTTATGGTTTGGATTTAAAGTCTAGGGTTTGGGTTTAGGGTATAGAGTTTGAGTTTAGGGTATAATTTTGGGTTTAGAGTTTAGATTTTTTGGTTTATGATTTATGGTTTGGGTTTAAGGTTTAAAACTTGGGTTTAGGGTATAAAATTTGGGTTTATAATTTAAAATTTAGGATTTAGAATTTGGATTTAGGGTATAAGTTTGAGTTTAGGGATTAGATAATGACATTAGCATTATTGAAATTGATATTATTTATTTATTTAATTATTTTATCATTAATTTAATTGACATTTTGATTGGTTATTAGAGAGGTGGTGAATTTAAAAGTTCACCATAGGGGATGAAGCCAAGTCCTATCCAATAAATAATATAGTTATAACTCTTATTCATCAAAATGTTCAAAGTTTTTCATCAGGAAAAATGTTAAGCCTGAGTGAAAGTTACTCATGCAAATAGGTTTAACCCAACACCGGATGAAACCATATCAAACTAATTAAACCTAACAAACTGGATGAAGCCATTGGTTGATATATACTAACCAAAAATAACCTTTTACAGTACAAGCATGACGAAGACCATACTTTATGAAACTTGTTGCTTTCATCTTTGCAACGTTGTTGGCAGAGGAAGCATAAATGAAAATCTTGTTTTCTCAGAAAAGGTACCGCAATATTTAGAGAATTCTTTCAAGATTGTTTAATGATCTCAATCTCACAAAAGCTTCCAAGGAAAGGAATTGAATCCGTTTTGAATCCAGCATCAATGAATCTCAGTTCACGTTGTTAATTAGAAAGCCTTATGATCCGCTTTCAAGGGAATGCCGCTTGCTTCCATAAGCGCGGGAAGTCCACCTATCATCTCTATGGTAAACACACTCGTGGACCATGATAAAAAAAGTTAAACATAGGGTGCTTATTTTCTTCACATTGCCTTAACTAAGACAATCTAGCCAGTGTTCATTTTAGAAATATAATCCTGCTTCCAAGATTGATCTATTTTTTTCACTTTGAAGTAGTGCTGATGGGGTAAAAAGCCTTCCAAAGAACAATAAAAAGGGAAATTAAGCAATATATCTATATCAAACTCCAGAATCTAAGCTAAAATTGATTGCATCTCTGGGAGATGATGATACAGATTAGTGTAGCACAATGATACGTCTAGGAACTGTTAGCGCTTCAGAAAATCAATAGAGAGAATGGGAAAATAACCTGCAGCGATGAACAGGGAGATGATGACGAATGATTGCAGCAAAGCCGGAGAGTAATGAGGCGCCGCAATGGTACAAGTATAAACCGTTAAACGGTGGATCTTCCACGACTCAGCAGAAGATGAAAAATGGGATTGCGAAGAGTGAGATTTCCACATTAGCTTTCTACAAATAAAAAACGATGTGTTCGACTCAACCTAATAGAATTATTAATATTAATTATTCCAGATGCTCATTTTTAATAGGTTTAAAGGCATAGTAGACTTGTGAGAAAATGGGAGAGGACTACATATTATATTCAGACACACAATTACGGTATAATTTCTTTAAATTAATACTCGATAAATTAATATACACTAAAAATCTCTATAAATTAATATAATTTTATAGTTTCAAATTGGGTTTTTTGATTCAATTAGTACTAGGTGGTTGCCCACGAATTCGTAGATATAAATATTATATGTAAATATATGTTATGTATAGAATGTTGCAAAGTTTTCAGAATTTGATAAAGAATAACTGATGAAGATTTAGTAATAAAAATACTTGTAAAATTATATATGTAATTATCACATTAACTTTCTCAACACATATTTTGCATCTTTTTCGACCTTTTTTATTTTTTTTTTGTTATTATTTTGTTCTTTTTATTAAATGTTTTGCTAAAGTTTTCCTAATTTTTACATATTTTCTGCTAAATATTTAATTTTATTTAAATAGTAATAAATGAACCAAAAATCAATTTTATAATTGTTTTCAATCATGACATTAACTTATTCATTTTATTATTTGATTTAAACAACCAATAATTACAATGACCCAATAAATAATCTAGTTATCAAAATGGGTTTATAATAGCAAATATGACCCAATTCTATAGTAACAATTAAATTATATAAGCCAAAGATAGATGTTATCTTTCTGTCCAAACAACATTTTAATTTTTTTTTAACTCTGCAATTCATGTTGCCAAACAAAACTAAAAGATACTTCTATTTTAATAAGATAGATATCGATAAACTAATAATCTCTATAAATTGATAAATATTTATAGTTTTGATGTAGTCCCAACATTATTAATTTATAAAGGTTTCACTGTATAATATTTTTTAACATTAGAAATAATTAAAAGTTGAAAATTGATCAATTACATCATATGCCCAAAGTTGCAAATTGATCAATTACATCATGCCAGCAGATAAACCCAGAAAAAAACATATTTAGTAGAAAAACCTAAACAGAAAGTTGTAAACATATTTAGTAGAAAAATCCAGAAGAAAGTTGCATATTCAGTAGATGCCAGAGATAAACTCAGCCATTGCCTCAGCACTGTCATAGAAAATCACCCTGCCATTGATAGGTACAGCAACCGAGCAGCAATCAAGAACCTCCATTGCATCATCAATCCAACGAACATATACCATCACACCAGAACCAACTTCAATTTTTCCCCCTTGGGTAAAGATTTTTCATTATGACCATCATCTATGGCATACCTTTGATAACCAGTACGCGTCGTAAGGAAAGTTGAAAACAAACCCAACTACTCCAAGAGGCATATCATCTAGGATAAAAAATATATATACACAAAGAATCATCAATCAAACATACAAAAAACATCAGATTAATAGTCACTTTTATATAATCTATACTATTAAAACAGAAGTACACATAAAAAATACATTTTTAAATTGCACAATATTTACGATTCAATGCCATTAGAAATTTAATTAACTTATAGTTAAAAAATATTTGTTTTTCCAGCTATTAAATTTTCCTAAAATGATTAATCCTACCTAAAATGACAGAAACAAAAAAGAAAAGAATTATTTACCTTTCCCACCAAATTGTTAGTCCTCCAAAATCAACACCGCGAAGCATAGTTCTTCCTTTTATTTTATTTAACCTGCACCAACATCAAATGAATGTTAATTACACGAGTAAATTAACACATTGAAAAATGTTTTTTTTAAATAAAGGTACTTTCTTAGTATTACGTTTTATTTAAGTAAAATATTAATATGCATGACTCAAGTCTATTTATTTCTACCTCGGATACCTGATATATAACATAATTAACACAAATAATTAGTTGATTTCAATAAAATATAAATTAATATGTAAATGTACTATTTTATGTATATTTAATAAAAATAATAACCCAATACAAATATAATATGATAAATATGTATGAATATAAAATATATACCAGACTTTAAAAAGTATATAAAATTTTTCATTATACATTAAATTTTTGATTAATACAAAAATAAAAACCCACTTGTGGAGATGTCATATTAGAAAAGTGTGGATGCTATAATTGATGGTTCAACATAAAACAAAACTGTTTAATATAAATTATAAAATTAATATGTTTTAAAATTTGACATCAAACAATTATTTAAACATTAAAATTATAACAAATATACTACCACTTATAGAAGATAAATATTTTAAAAAATAAAAATCCGTGCGGATCAATTTCTAGTAGTGATTTTTTTTTTGTCACTGAAATATAATAGTGATTACTTTGCACTTTTGCAGTAAACACTCTTTGGACTCATGTAGGGGTCGTTACGAAGATTCTTAGCCCAAAAACAAAAACCGTTCCAATCCGGTTAGATCCGGTCCGGTCGGGAATCAGTAAAAGAAATCAAACAATCGCATTAAACATCATTCTTCATTTTTACGTTGCAATCACATCCAAGACTCAACCAAATTTTCCGAACCCACTCTCTTATGATTCATACATCCATTGATGAGAAGCGTTCAAGATTAATTCTTCATTAACCGAATAATCTATGTTTAGTTTACCGGCTCGATTTCTACTTGACCAAATTGACAAAGAATACATAAACTTTATTCATCCACTAAACCAGCAACAGTTATATTGCTTGCCGGACTGGAAGGAATTTATTCGATTTTTTTGGCTAGGAATTTTCGTAGGGCCACTTGTCCTAGAGGACTTGACCTAGCTTATACCATCTTGACGATGAAAGGCTAAAGCATCTGGTGAGAAGAATTGAGAGAGCTTAGCCATAAGAAAGTTTATGTTTGTGTGGGTGTGTGTTTTTTGCTTCATGTAAATGCTATTGTGTGTTTGGCTTAGTAAAACTATGCTTCTGCTTTTAACATTGATGTTATTTGCATAGGCTTCTCTGTGTGTTCTTCTTTGCTGCAGATTTTAAACTAATCAATTAATAATATTTGCCAATGCAGAAAATGGGCGAGTTTAAGGGGGCATGGGGGAAAGGAGGACTAGTGATTCCAAATGTTACGTCTGCAAACTCTTACAACGTCTCTCTTCAGTTTTCTCCTGTTATTTCTTTTTGGGATTGTATTGTTCGAGCGATGAGGTATTCCTATACACCAGAGTGGGTGTAGTAGTTCTTGAGTTCCTCTACGAGTTTATTTAGTTAGCACTATAGATATATATATTTAGAGGAAGCAATTATGGATCACTGTGTGTGCAAGCAAGTTCAGTCAGTAGCTAGAAAAAGAAGTCACATGGTAAAGATGAGTTCGATCGTGTCAAACAAGCTGAGAAGAAAAAGAGACGTCTTGAGAAAGCCCTTGCTACTTCTGCAGCCATCAGGGCCGAGTTCGAGAAGAAGAAGCAGAAGAAACTTAAAGAACAGCAGAGGCTAGATGAAGAAGGTGCTGCTATTGCTGGAGCTGTTGCTCTTCACGTCCTGCTGGGAGAAGATTCTGACGATGATGATTCATCTCGAGTCATGCTTGGTGAAGAAAAGGGTTTCAAGATGGATATGTTTAGAGGTGAAAGCTATGCGGTGAAAGGGATTGGGTTTGTGTCAAACGGTTGTGGATTAGGAGATAGTAACTGGTCGCCATTCACTAGTGATGCTTGGGATGATGACAACATGGGAACATCAGCTGATTTGATTACTGCTCAGGCTGTCTCGTCTCTACAGATATCTGAAAACAGTGACGGGGACACATTTGTGTTCAATGGGCTGTTCCGGGGGTGATGAATACCATGATTCCAGAATTGGTTTGCTAATAGAACCATGAATGTGTTATGGTGTAAGTTACTGTGTTGTTTATTTGTAGCCCTTTTGGTTCTTTTGGTGTGAGATTGCTTTGTTGCTTCTTACCTTGCAATATTTTATGGACGCATTGCGAGTTGTTGTCATATACATGTTAAAAACTCCTTATATCTGAATTGCAGCTATCTTTTATCACAGTTTCTTCACAGAAAACTTTTAACTATATGATTCTACGTTCTTATTTGTGTTCATATATGTTTAAATCATTCGAACCCTGACTATAGAAAATAGGAGGTGAAATAAGATACAGAAAGAAACAACTGGTATTATGAAAGCTCATTTGCAAAATCTTGGCCCATCTAATGTCACTTCAAAAGCACAATATGATTAGGTACATTTCTTCCTAGCCAGGATTGGCCTTTGGTGAACTGGATGGGCCGGTTCGCAAGTTAAGATGATGATGATGTACTGTATCTTTGGGTTTATGACAAAAAAGGTTTTAAAATTCTGAAAACTGAGAATTAAACACAGTAGGGACAACGAAGACCAAAACAAGAGAGCTGGACCATGGGACCATAGTAGTAGTTTCCGTAGAAACACCCGAAAGGAAAAAAGAAAGTTTCTTTGTCGGACTCTTCTTCCAATATTATTGACCAATGCATCCGACGACCCATACGTTACGTAATTCATTTCTTCGGCTTCTAGAAGGACTAAGCAACTTTCCTACCTTATATATATGCTTTTCATTGTTATTGGCTACTAAAGGCCTGTTCGTTTCATTGTCGCGGAGGTTGCCTGTCGCCGCGTTACAGAAACGAACAGGGCATAAGTCTTATGGTGCTTCCTTGTTTTTATTTCTTTCTGCCTTGGTAGCATTCATCTTGGAATGAAACTCTTGTATTCTTTTTTTTTTTTTTTTTTTGAAAAAGGAACTCTTGTATTCTTCCTCTTTTCATTTTATGAAATTAACATTCTTAGCAAAAAGGAAAAAGAAAAAGAATGAAAGTGGAGCTATGTCTTAACCTTTTGGAAGTTAAAATTGAATGGACAACTGTAACATCCGATTTCAAGTATAAGATGATGTACATGGAAGTTGCTCAAAAAAAAAAAAGATGATGTACGTGGAAATGTTTACTACAATAATTGATTTGGTTTCAAATTTAAGCAAAAAAAAAATTGATTTGGTTACTCACATTAATAAAATATATTTATTTTTTGGTAACATCAAAAGTTTCAAATTAAATACATTTAACCTGGAATAATTCAAACATGAGTGTTCTAACAAAAAATGATTTTCAATATTGTGGAAAAGTAAGACCAAAGCATATAAAAATTTCACATAGTGATTGTATAAATAGTAACAAGACTTTTTCGAACCTTTAAATAGGGTGGACACTTTACCCGATACCCGAAGTGGCACCCGAACACGACCCGAAAAACCCGAACCGAAATTCAAACTGAAGTAGCAAAATATCCGAACGGATATTAAGTTAGGAAATATTGGATATCCGAACCCGAACGGGTAATATCCGAACCCGAATGGATATCCGAAGATAACCGAACATATGTATACTTACCCTTATTTTTCTAGTTTACATCTCTCATTTTATTTAAAATATTTATATTGATGTTACACATACTTCAAGATCATATAGTATAATATATAATTATGAATTTTTCTTTTGATATTTATTTAAAATGCATGTTAAATTTTTGTTTCATGTAAGTTACATCCAAAGTTTAAAAATAATAGCCAAATTAATATTTTTATTTTTGAAATGTTATCTCTAAATCTATTAATCATTCAATCTATAATAAATAGAAAAATCAGTTAAGTAAAATCTATATTTTTTAAATACAAGAAACTTAAAAACTGAAGAATTTATTTCTATTTCTTTTAAAATCTAAATATCCGAACCCAATCCAAAATAATCGAACCCGAACTAAAAATACCCGAACCCAACTCAAAATACAGAAATACCCGAACGAATTCTATATCCTTATATCGAAATACCCGAAAATCCGAAATATCCGATCCGAACCCGAACGAGTACCCGAACGTCCACCCCTACCTTTAAAAGATAACAACATCCCTACCGTCTGACAACGTAAAACCCACGTGCTGAGTGAATGAACATGGAAGTCATCGCGGCCGGGACACTACAAGGACTTGCTAAATACTATCACTACCCAAAGAGTGGTAAATGTATTATTCATTTCGTTTAAATGATTCATTATTAATAAAAAATATATTTCAGATATATACATTTTTTACATTTTAAATATATCTTTATTAGATAATGATAAATTGTAAATTTTAAATAAATTAATTATGTTTATTATATTTTTATTAAGTAAAAGTTATGAGAAGTAATTAATTACATAATAATATATTTATAATTAAAATTATAAATATTTTAATATATATTAAAACTATTAAAAAAAGTTTCAAACTGAGAGAATATTAACAACTTTCGTGTGATTTTTTTTACCATGATTAATCCGGGATTTTTAGAGTGTATGAAATATAAAAAACAATTTTTTATATTCCGATAAAAAAATCCACCTCAGAAACCCTGGATTAATCATGATCTTATATTCCAAACTTCTTATCACTAGGTCTCTCCCTCCATAGTAAATGTTTTCTGTCGTTTTCCGGGAAAGAGGCATTAAAGGGAGGTACAACGCCAACATGTCTCTCTCATTTCAAAGTTCATCTGGCTGCTTCTTTTATGAATTTTTGATTCATATGCCAAACGTCGCCAGCCTCACTTACCCAATCCCACATTTCGAAGTAAGTTTCTCCAACACTTTCTTTACTTTTCTCTCTCTTTTCTATAACTATTATCCTTTCTTCCAAAACTCTAAACGTACTACCAAAAAAATAAAAAATTCTGCTCTATACTTATGGATAAATATGATTTTATCCTTTTTTAGACTATATTAATAGGTAATAAAAGTTATTCTCCCCCTTTTTATGCGAGAATAAAAACTCGCTGTTTGGTATAATATCAAATTTAGAGGCTAGCATGCAACCCAATGCAGTCAGAACACTAGATTTCAAATCTTCAATTTTTTTTCTTGGCAAAAAATGTTATTTTTAGTTGCAAAAAAATGATATTTTCCATAAACTGAGTCACATATAAATTGACCAGTTGTGATAATAATTTATATATTTTTTTTGGTTAGTAAAATATGATTTTGTTTTTCTTGTCAACGATAATAAAATATGATTGGTATATGCAAAAAACGAAGGGTGGAGAGAAGTGTGTGATCCAACGTCTTTGTTATATAAAACCAAACCTATTATTTCGCAACAGATATTGACTCTAAAAGAGATAGAAAGACTTAAAGAGGCTAGTGAGCCAGCGAGCGTAGGTTTAACGTTTGAGACTCTGAGGAGGAGATGGAACCAACGACGCCGCTTCTTGAGCACGGTGGTGGTGATGAGGTAAAGGAGGATTACTCGCCGGCGAGGACGTTGAGCGACGTGAAGCGAGTCTTTTCTATGGAGTCGGCCAAGCTGTGGAAGATCGCTGCTCCCATTGGTTTCAACATCATCTGCCAGTACGGCGTCACCTCCTTCACCAACATCTTCGTCGGCCATATCGGCGAGATAGAGCTCTCCGCCGTCTCCATCTCTCTGTCGGTCATCGGCACCTTCTCCTTCGGCTTCTTGGTACTCTCTCTTTGGGTTCTTTATCTCCTGGCCGGTCATGAACAGAGACAAAAAAATATTAGCTTATAGTCTCTAACATTTTTAAAATAATTTACATAGACCCCAAATTTATTTAAAATTTTATTAAATTTTTGACTAAATTGTCTTTAGATCCTAAAATTTCAGGACCAACATGCTTATATATGTTCAAATATTTACTTGAAGCTTGATGAAACTTGCTTGGGTGCAGCTTGGCATGGGAAGTGCACTTGAAACACTCTGTGGACAAGCCTTTGGAGCAGGTCAAGTTCACATGTTAGGAGTCTACATGCAGAGATCATGGATCATCTTATTCGTTTCATGCATCTTCCTCCTTCCTATCTACATCTTCGCCACACCCGTCTTGAGATTTCTCGGCCAAGCAGAGGAGATCGCTGTTGCAGCTGGAGAGTTCACACTTCTAACCATCCCTCAGCTCTTCTCGATGGCCTTCACTTTCCCCACCTCAAAGTTCCTTCAAGCGCAGAGCAAAGTCATCGCCATTGCTTGGATCGGTTTCGTCGCTCTTATCATGCACGTTGCTATGCTCTGGCTGTTCATCGTTGTGTTTGGTTGGGGCACAAACGGTGCCGCTTTGGCGTTTAGTATTACGAACTGGGGAACGGCGATCTCTCAGATTGTGTATGTGATTGGTTGGTGCAACGAAGGATGGACTGGCTTGACTTGGTTGGCTTTTAAAGAGATTTGGGCTTTTGTTAGACTCTCTATCGCATCTGCTGTTATGCTTTGTCTTGAGCTTTGGTATATGATGAGTATCATTGTCCTTACCGGTCGCCTTGACAACGCTGTCATCGCTGTTGATTCTCTTTCTATATGGTGAGTCGCTTTCACCAACTATGCCTTGTATCCCTCCTCACGGCTTGATTTGAAATCTTTTGGCATTTCAGCATGAATGTTAATGGCCTGGAGGCTATGTTGTTCATTGGAATAAACGCTGCTATAAGGTAACCACAAGACATTGTTTTAGCTGGCTATATATTAGACTTATGGAAACTCATGTGTTGTCTACTTGGTGTTAGTGTCCGTGTCTCTAATGAGCTTGGGTTAGGCCGTCCACGAGCAGCTAAATACTCTGTTTATGTCGCGGTGTTACAGTCTCTACTGATCGGTCTTGTCTTTATGGTGGCTATCATCATAGCCAGAGACCGTTTTGCTATCATTTACACAAGCAGCGAAGTTCTACAACGCGCAGTGTCTAAGCTAGCTTATCTTCTTGGTATAACCATGGTTCTCAACAGCGTGCAGCCAGTTATTTCCGGTAACACAATAATATATCTTCTCTTCCAGAGGTTTTCATCACATCATAGATAACCGTCTCTTGGATTTTATTCATCTTGTTTAGGTGTGGCTATTGGAGGTGGTTGGCAAGGTTTAGTGGCTTATATCAACTTGGGTTGTTACTACATTTTTGGCCTTCCCTTTGGGTATCTTCTTGGTTACAAAGCAAACTTGGGAGTGATGGTAAGTAAAAACATGCTTAAAATCCACTGAAGTAGTGAAACCTTTTAAGTCCATTAATAGTGATTATTTTTTTTTTATAATGTTTTCAGGGACTTTGGGCTGGAATGATAGCAGGAACAACTCTTCAAACATTGTTACTAATGGTTGTTCTGTACAAGACAAACTGGAATAAAGAGGTAAGAAACTAAACTAAGACACAAAACCATATCCATATACACTTGTTGATTGAGATCCATTAAACTATCTATATAGTAACAAAAATAACTGTGATGAACAGGTGGAGGAGACTATGGAACGCATGAAGAAGTGGGGAGGGAGTGAAACTACATCAAAGGATGTAATTGCATGATTATGTGGTTTCTGTTTTGTTTAGCTTTGAAAATGAATACGTAGCTTATCTTCTTTTTTTGTTTGTCTTCTCTCATTGATTTGGTAACTTTATTAGGCTCTAGGAAACTGTTCAACTAGTGAAGTAACAAAACGGTGGTTTTGTTATTTTCTTCCAAATGAAAAGAAAATGCAACTGAAACCATACCAACTTTATGAATGTATTCCAAATGTCAAGTACATTTGCTCTTGTGACTTAAAATGTACTATCAACCAACTTATTTAAAATGTTCACAAGAATTCAAGCGGCCCTGTACTAACATTCAAGACTTGTACAGTTGTACTTTTCCAACAAATGATTTGCTTACGGAATCGTTTAATTTTCCTTTTGCTTATTGTTGTGTGAAATAATTCAAGTAGATAATATATGTTTCAACTATCATGTAACAAGAAGTCAGGATGGCCGAGTGGTCTAAGGCGCCAGACTCAAGTTCTGGTCTTCGAAAGAGGGCGTGGGTTCAAATCCCACTTCTGACAGTATTTTGAATTTTTAAATTAAGTTTGAAAACTAGTGCTAAAACATCCTTAACTAATGCCAACATAATAGTTTACATGTAGGTAGAGCATGTAGAGAACTGCAGCTGCTGCAAGAAAGCTCACAAATATCTCAATGCCCTTGAGACAACTTGAGAGTACTTTCCGTCTGGAGTCTTGTACTGTTTTGGTGTTTGCAACAATTGTCATAGGTTGTCGACGATCTCAGCTGCAGATAACTCACCAGCCCTCTTGAAGTAATCTCGTATATGTTACGGAGTAATAATGGCCGAGGCGAAGCAAATCCTAATGTCTTTTATGTGGCGAGAACGGAGCGGAGCTCAAGTCGACTTGTAGTATTTAGTGAATTTTAGCAATCAACAAAATCAGAGCTCATGGAGACTTTGTATTGTTTCCAAATTCAAGAATCTCTCACTCATATTTTGCCAGATATTTTTCAATCTTACCCATGACATTCATCACCAAGAGGATGAAAGTTGGGTTAACATCATACATTTATAATTAATATTTTCAAACTAAAGAGCTTTGTAAGTTGAGACATTGAAGTAAACAAGATTCAAAATGATTACATACTTAAATAAAACCTAAAAAGCCTTTGGAGATTATAAAGAGAAGAAGAGAGAGGCAAAATCTGAGGAACTGTGAAAAGAGTAAAACAAATCCAAAAACAAAACAAGGAATGTTCTGAATTTTTCTAAGCAGCAGTAACAGCCTTGGCCTTCTTAGGCGCACGGTAGGTACCAACGACACAGGCATGGTCACGCTCAAATGGCTCAAGCGTCACCTGCTCTGCTGGCTTGAACTGCTCCTGTTGCAGCTTCTTCACTTCGCTCTGAAACACTGCTTCTGCTGGAACTGTTGAGTCAATACAGTTAGCCTGCCAAAAAAAAAAAACATGTTTACTAAAATCTTTGGTGTGAATGAACGTTCGAAGTTTTACATAAATGAATGTCTTGGAATGCTACTAACCTTGATTGAGATAACAAAGTGACCTCCTGTTTTGAGGAAGAAGCTTGAGTTCAAAGCCACGATCCTAGCCTATTTAAGAGGTTTTTTTAAGAACACAACACACACATGTAAATATATTAATTATGTTAGAACTCTTGAAATAAAAAAAAATGACATTACAAACTTTGAACAAGAAAAGCTGAATGGCAACAGAAATTTGGCGCTCCAATCAAATTATCAAATCAAAATACTAATATGCTAAAATATGTTTGATTTAGTCACAACAGGAAAAAAACAAAACCGATTTTGAATTTGTATTTTTCAAAAAAATATAGATATTTTGTTTGAAAAACAAAAATGGAATATGCATAATGCACAAAAACTAAATTCTGAAGAATAGAGAAACAAGATGTTCTTAAGCATCAGAAACTTGGAGTTTGCATCATCCATGATGATCTGAAGGGGAATCCAAGTAAGCTCATCATTTGCTATCATCAGAACACCGTTTTAAAAAGCAATGCACAAATACAATGCGATATAGCAAAAGTTTTTAAAGCAAATTTTAAAGAGCATCAGATCATTCCGAGTGTAATATATAATAAAGAAGCAAACCTGATCTGGCTGAGCAACATCAGCGAAGATAACATCAACCATGCCAACGATCATTCTGTATTTAGCAGGGTGTCTAGCATCTTCAATGATAGGAATAATATTAGTTCTCTTCTTAGCCATGTTCACCAAGTCTCTACCACTTCTGTGAGAAAACTCAACAGCGTAAACGCATCCCTCCTACAAAATTACAAAGCCAGCAGTAAAGCAACACATCTAGACATGTAAGAATTAATACTTCTAAAGGCTAAATTTTTCTTACAGATCCAACAAGATCAGATACATGGGATACTGTAGTTCCAGAAGCAGCACCAAGGTATAGAACTTTAGCACCAGGTTTCTACATTGAAACATAAACAACCAATACATGACAACACTTCCCACAGGCATCAGGATAGATAAGATTTAAACAAGAATGAGACTTACAATATAAATGTTATCAACACCACCTAGAATAGCAGCGGCCAACTTAGAACGGAAAGGATTCCACACTCTGTATTCAGTCTTAGTTCCATCTTCATTCTGTAGATTCAATGACAAGCCAATTAAGACTTTCATCTAAAAGAGGTAAACAAACAAACAAACAAAATTCAAGTCAATCTACCTGAACAGAGATTCTCTTCTCGTTGTAAACAGCTTCACCAGGGACCAAGTTCTTAGTGACAAGAGCTTCTTCTTTACCCTTTGCAATGAACACTCCAGCGTGTCTGTGTGGCTCCACAATCACTTTGCTGCCTCCCTTCATTCCTCCACGTCCTCTAGGTGCTCCTCTTCCGCGAGGACGCTCTGCTCTACCTCTTCCTCTCATGCCTCTGCCGCGTCCACGGTCTCCAAAACCTCTTCCTCCTCCTCCTCTACCTCCACCTCCACCACTGAACCCACCACCACCACCACGTCCTGAACACAAAACAACATTAAAGCAGAGACTCAATATCCTCAATACCCAATAGATATTAGAGCTAAAGGTAACAACATTGATATTCAGTTTAGCTAAACACAATAAGTTCCAACAAAACTAACAGATAACTAGCTGTTGTTACGATGGAGACCAAACATAAAAAGCGGCGGCTAGGGTTTCTTACCACCAGTTAGAGGAGGTCTCATGTTTGCTTGAGAAGGAAGAAATGGCGACTTAGCGAGAAGAGTTTCAAGGAGAGTTAAAGACGTCGTAAGCAATTAAGCTGTCGCATGCGAGTGTTTTTATAAAAGTGCGCCTAGGGTTTTAGATGAGGGTTTACTTGCTGCAGTTGATTATTGTTATTTACGCATATACCCTTACACCATGTTTGGGCCTTGCCTTAAGCTCATTATATTTGGGCCTTAATCTCATAGTTCAGGCCTTAATATGAAGCAGCTTCCAGTATTGGACCAATGGATTTCTTTGCAAGGTTTGTTCCACTATAAAACTATATCAAAGATTTTACGATAGTCCAGTAATTTTATGTTCCGAGATGCTTAAACTAAATTTCTAAAAAGAAAAACTTCGAACCCCATCTTACATAACGATAAACTCGAATGATCTGTGATGACTCAGCATGTTCACAATCAGTGTAAAGATCATATAAGTATTATCACAATCAATATTAGAAGTTTAGAACATTAGTTTCCTTTTCACCTATATATGTATGGACCAATGCCTAAATAATTTTCCAGTAGACTGAAACTGACGAGTCGATCAACTCTTAAATTTTAAAAAATAGGTGTAAACCAGGGTTCCATTTCACCTAGTCAAACAAATGGTAATTTAGTTTCTAACAGAACTAGAATTTAGAAATGACAGATTTACTTTATATCCCAGTTTTGTTCTTTTACCACCGGCTATGGTCGCTTGGTTTACTAGAATAGTAGGTATAGCGTTAAAACTAATATTCCTTCTGTTTTATCGTTCTAGGTTTATACACATAGATTAAGAGAACATGTGATTTTGTATATTTTAAAAATAAAAATATAATTATTTATATATTTAATCATATTTCAACTAATAAAAAAATATTTTAAGGAATTTTATTGATATTTTCTATTAAAATAATAAAAAGTATCTGATATTTGTTTTGAAACCAAAAAAAATAAGAGAAATTGTATTACATACACTAAACTTTTACTCTAATTAAGCTAATACCCAAAATCTCACACTATGATACCTTACTTCAGATACAAATTTGTTTCATTTCATTGTTCTTTTGGATCAAACCAATTCACTCGAAAAATAATACATTAATAAGTTAGTGAGATTGTGAAATACGGGATGAAAGAGAATGGAGAGAAGAAGTGCATGTGGGGATGTCGGAGAAGAAATAGGGCCCATTGGCTGGCCCCAATCTATTTTTTCTCGAGTCCTCTCCCTACCAACCATATTACTATAACTTTCCACAACTTTTAAATTACTTATATAAACTTCTTTTACATATGTAATGGAGTAGCTATAGCTAGATCATATGCTCGAAATGTTTATTTATTTATTTAGGGATGTGAATGAAGATTCCCATTGATTATTCCACATATTTGTCACTTTATATCATGTTCAATGTCTACTAGATATCCATGTGAGTGACTGCTAGTGGATGACCGACCACCTTTGGATGTAAATTTTTGTCAATAATGGTACCATTTTTAGTTTATGCTTTGTATCTATGTACTTTTCCATTCCGTATTTACACGTAGCGGGACTTTTATTGTTCAAATGTATTAACTAGAGCCAGAGGTGTGGATAAGTGGATTTTATTTAGTTGGCTTCTTGATTAACTGTCTAAGCAGATTTTTCGAGCATAGTATATATAATCACACAAGTGTAATTTCAGGTCACATGATGTATTGGTATCACTGATTTGGTTGTCATGTATTTTTTACATGACTAGAGAGGATAGTGAAAATGTTCGAAAGAGAACGCATTTTTTATTAATTTTGTTTACTTACACAAAAAGATTTACTGCCATTTTTTTCTAAGTTTTTATCATTGTTTGTCAAAATAGTAGTATACTCTAAATAGTGGATAACTTTCTTATCAAGAGAGAAAGGTAAAGGGTTGCATTCTTACGCACGCACGTAAAGGGCATTTACACCACTATGAACACGTGAGCCCTCTAGTTAGCCCCATAAGCACAAAGCCTTCTGTTCTATCTTTCTTCTTTAGACCGACTAATCAACCAACCCCTCTCATATCTTGTTTGTCGCATTAGTTTAGTTTAACCATTCACAAAACATTTGAATCATAAATTCATACATCTTCGAAGATCATTCCATGCCAAAAGTATGGCGGCTAAAACCAGTAACATGTCCATCTGTTTCTAGATTTAACCAAATAACAATTTAAAACGACAACTACCTTTTTTTTTAAAACTAACAACTACCACTTATCACATAAACTAATATACTTGTTAACCAGTTGTTGCTTACAAGGCTGTGAATCGATTTGGTTCTGAAGAATCTCTTTATGACAATCTTTTTTTAATTGTCTATCAAAAGACTTCAAAGTAATTATCGAATCCTTTTAAAAGAATCTTGGTAAAAGACTTTCTTTTCTGTGGACCAAGAGAAGTAGTCTTATATATAGCTAACTTTGTATATATATTTTTATCAGGACGCTTTATAACCAAATGCATAATTGATTGTGACAAAAAAATCATAAGATAATACAAATCTGCCAAACACACCAACTTACATGCAGGATCCGATTCGAAGACCGATTTTGTTTAGATATTCACATTGAAAAGGATCCAGCTCATGGGCGAATCTACGTTATACAGCATGGGGGCAGCTGCCCCCAGTAAAATTTATAGTTAAATTTTAATACCTTGGAACCAGTGTATTCTGCAGCCCAGTTAGTCAAAACCCTTTCTTTGCCCCCACTAGACCTCCGTTCGAACCCATCTGCCACCTTAAATCTACTTGATTTTTTTTTCTAAATCTTTTGTTTAATTTCCTGGTTTCCTCTTTTTGGCCACGTTTCATTATTTTCTTAACGTTCTTTTTTTCCTTAGTCTTTCTTGTTTCTAAGTTCGTTTCATTCAAAAAAAAATTTCTTAAATATTTTGAGTTCAAGTACGTTTTTATAACATTTTGTTAGTATATTCACTCTTTTTCTTCACTTGGTTTTTACTTATATTATTTCACTAATTTATTTTTCTTTTAAATGTTATTCTTATTGAAAAATGTGAAGACAAATTGAAGTTATATTATTAAATAAAAATTTATCAATTAATTAATTTATGCCCCCAGCCTATATATTTTCTAGATTCGCCAGTGATCCAGCTTTTTCTGACGTATATGCTATCATATCTATCATTCCAGGCCACAAGATTAACTGGTATTAGTTGACCAAACCATTCATCTTCGTGTAATTTATGTTTATGCTCCAATGCCTACTAATTTTTTTATATAACCGATGTGTTATCCCAAAAAATTTATAGGTCCAAGAAGGACTAATTAATCACCACGAAACTTACAAAATCCACGTTTTCTTACTACATAAGACGTCCTGGATGGATGACAGTATTCACGGCTGTGAGCTGTAAGCATAAGATATTTCAAAGTGTTAGGTTTTCAAAATTTTGAGACTGCCAAAACTAGCAACTAAAAAAAAAAAAAAGAAATCAATCTCGTAGAGACTATAAAACAATAAACGAGTACTTAGCAGCTAGCGAATAACTGAACGAACAAAATGTACGTAGTTTAATTACTTGGTTAAATAATCAAAATGCAAATATTGCACGTACATGAAGTGTGGATACTAAGCGTGAATCGGTGTCCAAACATCAGTCACATAATCATATCAAAAAGATTAAAAGGATCAAATTAGTACAATAAAAGGTGTAATATCCTTACTTAAAACTTTAAAGATAAAAGTGTTATTCTTATGAGAAAGTGATGTATTATACTCAAGAGAAAAAGTGACATGATAATAGCACAAAAAAAAAAGAAAACCATTTAATAGATTCATTCATTCCATACACGAACGCGACCGTAGCAATAACTCTATATTTGAATGGTTGGTGGTAATAAATACTATACCTGGAAGGAAACTAAATTTGTGTAAGTCAGGTCACGAGATTATCGCGAACCAACGAAAGACAAACAGGGATCCGACCAAAACTCACGAGTTTCGCGACGCCCACCATAATGACACCCTCAGTGGCATCTCCTGTAATTACGATTGGGTTATCTTGATATCACAATTTTTTTTTCGTTGTCTTTAGCTTAGCCACTCAAAGTTTCCTTTTAGAGGAAAATATCAAAATACCAAAGGAAGCCATTTGTCGGCATCGGGGGACTCACTCACTATTATGCGCTACTCTCCCTTTTTAGTCTTTTTATTTCACAATTATTTTTAGCATGAATAATTTTTTAATAAGTAAATTAAAAAAAGGGAAGCGTGTGGGTCCAAACCGTCAATTTGGATGACGTGGCAATATCTCGTGGGAAATTGAATGAAAAACTGCAAGAGATAACGACCGGTGAGGTGAAAGAGAGAGAAGGCATATCAGTTCATAAGAATCAGTAGCCTTTATGCTTATTTATAGATACTCCTTCGTGTTCGGTTTCACATTTTCTTTTACTTAAAGAGTTGTGCAAAATCTTGGATGTCAAACAAGTCTTGAAATTATGAGAAACGTGAACAATAACGTTGATACGGTGAGCGCCGCTGCTTCTGCCATCTTCTCCGAGTCAAGACTACAATCATCGACGGTTCAGGTAACTTATAAGCTCTTCTTTTTTTTTTCTCTTCTCGTGGGTGATAATAACCATATCTCAGTATTGTTGTTTCTTGATTTGCCAAACTTTTCCGACAATGGATCGTTATTACAGTTTTATGTCTGTTTGAAGTGTTAGTGAAGTTATATATATAGCCTTTGGTTCTGTCTGTAGCTGATCAAGAATCTTGTTTTTAATTTTCTTTTTTAATTCAGAAGAAAAAATGGGGAAGCTGTTGGAGCTTGTACTGGTGTTTTGGATCACAAAAGAACAAGAAGCGTATTGGCCACGCGGTTCTTGTACCCGAACCGGTTGCATCCGGATCAGCTCCGGTGGCTCAAGTCCAAAGCTCTTCGAGCAACTCAACTTCTACTTTTCTTCCCTTTATAGCTCCTCCTTCATCTCCAGCATCGTTTCTTCATTCAGGTCCTTCATCTGCGTCGCACACTCCTCATGGTCTACTTTGCTTTCCCGTCAATACATATTCCCTAAACGAGCCGTCTTCAGCCTTTGAGATTGGACCTTACGCTCACGAAACTCAGCCCGTAACTCCTCCTGTAGACTCTGCTTACACAACAAGACCGTCCACTGCGCCGTTCACGCCACCTCCAGAGTCAGGTCAGATGAGTTCTGCAACACCTTCTTCCCCTGAAGTTCCCTTTGCTCAGTTACTTACATCTTCGCTCGAACGAGCTCGGAGAAACAGCGGCGGAATGGATGAAACGTTTTCAGCTGCTGCGCACTATGAGTTTCAGACGCATCAAGTGTATCCAGGAAGTCCAGGTGGTAACCTAATCTCTCCTGGTTCAGGTACATCTTCTCCTTACCCGGGTAAATGCTCCATCATTGAGTTTTGTATAGGAGAACCTCCAAAGTTCTTGGGTTTTGAGCACTTCACAGCTCGTAAATGGGGGTCGAGATTCGGTTCTGGGTCCATCACACCTGCTGGTCATGGTTCCAGGCTAGGTTCAGGTGCTCTGACTCCGGACGGTGGTGGAGGCCTTGGCTCAATGCTTGCTTCTGGTGCTGTGACACCAAATGGGAATCTGAGGTCACTTGAAGGCAGTGTTTTTGGATATTCTGATCACGTGTCGTCATGGACGGTTGGTCATAGAGTTTCGTTCGAGGTGACTGGTGAAGACTTAGCACGTTGTTTTGCAAACAAGCTAAACCGAGTTGGTTTAGATGATCAAACTTATGCTAATGAGGCGGTTTCGCCTACAAACAGATGGAGTGACAAAACGTTGGGAGAAACAGAGAGCGAACTGAGTCAGAAGTTGAGAACGTTTTCTCTAGGGTCGAGCAAAGAGTTTAAGTTTGATAACAGAGAAGAAGTTGTGAGATCGGAGTGGTGGTCGAATGAGAAGGTCGCCCGAGAAGGTGATGACAACAACAGTTCGGGAAACAGTTGGAGTTTCTTTCCGGTGTTACGATCTGGAGGATTCAGTTGACTTAACTGAGAAAGAAAAAAAGGGTTTCTGTCTTCTTTATGACCAGAACTAAAACCCTCTAACATTGGAAGCAGTTCAGTGATTTGGTAAGATATTGGGGTCTAACAACTAAACATATATTGTAGGAATCTATGTTGTACTGATATGTTATTATAATATGGTAGACTTCACATTTGGCTAAATATCAATTTCATATCAAATTTTCAAAAACCCTCGCAATGGAGAAAGGTCAACAAGATAACAAATCTATGTCTTTCTATCTAGAAAAAGAAGAAGAAAAAGAGAAAGAATGATGACACATAAAATCAAGAAAAATCTCTCTAAAAGCACCCAAAAAAACGATGTCTCTCTCGCTAATACTGCACTTTTGGTATACCTAAAAAATGATACTCTGGTCCAAAATCAAGCTCATTTTTAAGGAATCCTCTGTTTTGGAACATACTTTACCTTCGTGCCCTGTTCGGGTTTCTTCCTGCGCTTTGGTCTTGCAGTGTTTATAACACCATTTGAGGATTCGTGACTGTTGTTGTTACCTGACATGTCTGTTTCCCGAGACAGAACTAACGTCACGTGTTCTTCGGTGGTTGCCTCTTTCCATCCTGACATGCCATTTCAGATTTTGAGGTAAACAACCTTAACAGACATTGAAATAAAACGATATGGAGATTTTTTTTAAAAAAAAAAGTAAAGAGAAGTTAAACGAAGTTTTACTCTTTGCAAGAAACGCCTTCGCTTCGTGCAAGCTTATGTGATGACCGGTTTTAACTTCAGGTACAGTTGAGCTTGAGTTCTTATCCTTGTTGTCTGTGTTTTCATCGATCCTTTCCTGACTGCTCACTGGCCTCCATACTTTTACAGTTGATTGCTCTGATGACGGTTTCGCCTCAACAGTCTTCTTTCTTCGCTCCTCTTCACTGCATTTTGTTTGGTTATGTTCTCCGGTGCTTCGGATTGTTACACTTACCGATCCAATCAGAACTTCACTGTTCTTTGCTTGATCCTGTTCATTCACTGCCGCATCTGGTAATATCGTTTTGGGGTTATTGGCTTTTCGGCTCCAAACTTTAGTAGCATTGCCTCTTACGTCTCTGTTAGTTCCATTCTTTCGGATGCCTCCAAGTTTTGGCGCATGATTACCGTGGAACCCATTCGGCATTCCATGCTGTGATCTTTTCTCCATTTGCCTTCGCCCACTTCGCGGCCTTTCCATGTTTTGGCCATTACCAAAACCATCATCATCAACCATTGGCGCTTGAGTTTCAGCGTTTCTCCCATTGTCCATTTCCAAAACTTGAGGTTCCTCGAGGGATGAAGAATCCTCAATCGGTATGGAATCTGATCTCTGCGCCTCGGAATCTGAAGCTACATATAACGGGCTTGATGACTCAGCTGGGGAATGTTGTTCTTCTGATGTGGTACTTTCGTCTTCTTTAACATCTTTTTTCTGGTCCTTTACTCTTTGTTCTTTCTGTCTCAGCTTCTTCCTCTTCTTTCTCTCCAAGAGCTCGGCTTGTCTGCTCCAGACATAATACCGGTGAATAAGACTTAACAGTTAGAAACTTAGAGAATCGTGGATCTTGTAACGTTATAAGACCAGCATTGCAATTGATAAGAACGCACCTTCTTTGAGCAGCTTCTTCCTCTTCAACCAGTAAATTTTGGCACCTCAGGGCTTCCGCATCTTTGTCAGCAAGCCATGCTTTGATCTTTACATTAAGAATACAAAGATTAATCACATGTAACGGATACATGCAAAGCAAAGTCCTAGTATTGACACTTTGCATTGCCAACTAGAGAGGAATGGTGAAACCTTGAATGAAAAAAGTTACCAATCGCTGTTCCAGAAGAAAGCTTGCGCTAGCAACGACATTTTTTGCCTCCAGTACATTTTTTCCAATTTCCCCGTCAAATATGTATTTTTGCAGTTGTGCAGCTTCGTTACACAGGAAAGTCTTTTCACTTGCTTCATCGAAAATGCTAAAAAGTTTCTGCGAAGAAATTTTAAACCTAGGTGTTCTAGCCTGGATAATATCCTGGAGAAACAGGAGCATGTATCACTATATCAGCATGAGGTTGAATATTGAGGATACTCTTTATCCAGAAAGATAAAAGGGGAAATTCATACCAAAAGGTCAGAACCAGCTCTTAGATAATATTGTGGCAGAGCAGTATATCCTGGTTTTTCGATAAGTGAAATTAGTCCGGACTCAACTGATTCCCCAGCAACATCCTACAAGAGTCAAAACAAAGCACCATTAAGCTGGAAACGTCTGCAAAGCATATTGATTAGCCAAAAAGGTCCAGGATGCAGAAATAGAATGCCAGAGAACGGACAGCATGTATCAGGTAGGCATACTCATCAGACGTGCGAGAGTATGTATACGAATTAAGTACGCTATACTCTTTTTTTTTTTAACTAAAACGTATTTATTGGAGAATTAATCATGTAAAACGTGATGAAGTCATATGGCATTCTAGGAAACATATATATAACAATGTAAATACTGTATCACACCTTGCACAAATGAAAAGCAAATGAAATTAGGCCTCCATAAAAAAGTCAAAACCCTAAATAACAATGAAATGAGTCATTGAGAAGACAGAAGAAGATGCAATAGAACACTCATATCCGATGCTCACCGGTCAGAGTCACCATGCACAACTTTAAATGACTGAAGATAAAGAAATTATTTTGTGCAAAATAAA